>NW_020955910.1:326103-329376 GCF_003031625.1 Empidonax traillii | reverse complement strand
AGGCCCCTCTCGCTCCCTGGGCTCTCCCGGCCCTCCCGGAGCCCCCCTGGCCGCCGTACCGAGGCTCTGCCCCACCGGGGTGCTGAACGGGTTCCCCAGCAGAAACTCCATCTTGGGATGACAACAAACAGCGGCCCGACGCCCCCCCTCCCGCACCGCGCCCTGACTGACAGCCTCACCCACCAATCACAGCGCGCTCTGGCCAGAACGGCCCGCCTCCCCACCTTCCATTGGGCTCTGTCCGGACGCGCCGCAGTGTCATTGGTTGATAGCCGTGTCCATCACTGTCAAGCCAGGGCTCCGCCCCCAGTGTAGCCCCGCCTATACCCCCGCCTCCCGGTTGATGGACAGCGGGCACACCGCGACTGCCGTTCGCCATTGGACAAAGGCCAAACCTTCCTGTAAAGTTATTTGGCAAGGGAAACGTCAATCACGCGAGCCCCTTTCCGCCCCGAGGGCACGGTCCCGGCGTTGATTGGCTGACACGGATTTCTCGCGCCCTGATTGGCAGCTGGCCCTCCCACCCACTCCGCTCGCATTGGTGCCCGAGGAGGTCATGTGACCGCCCTTAGCAACACCCTCGGGCTTCCTTAGCAACGGGCGCCGAGGCGCGGGTGGGGCCCGGGAACCGGGAATCGAGGATAGGGGATCGGGAATAAGGAATAAGGAATTAGGAACTGGGCATAGAGCCGACCCAGAGCCCCGGGGGCCTGCGGGTGAGAGGTCTGAGGGGCTGGCATCTCGGCCTCGGTGTGTCTCGTGGGGGGAACCGGCGGCCCCTTCGCACCCACCGGGGACGGGTGGTTGGAACTGGCACTGACTGAAGGGACGACGGACAAGTGCTCATCCCTGGGAGTGCCCAAGGTCAGGCGGGACTATCCCCAGGCTGGGATAGTGGAAGGTGTCCCTGCCCATGGCAGGGGGTGGGACTGGATGGGCTTTGAGGTCCCTTCCAACCCAAACCATGCTGGGATTCTACAAGGAAGGTGGGAAGGAAGGTCAAGGATGGATAAACCCAGAACTGATGCTCTTTGGTCTTTACTGAGCACACCCATAGGTTTGGTTTATTAATGAAAAGCCTTGATGAGAATAGAACTCTCTAAACTCAGACATTTATCCTTCCTGTCCTATACACAAAAAACCCTCAGAACAACTTCCATAATTACAGACATCTTACGCAAGCAATAGCTTGACGGTTCCAGTCCTTCATACTGATTCATTAGCTGTGCAGGGTTCGGGAAAGACAAATAGTCTCATACCTCTGGGGCAACATTAGGGATATTTAAATTTCCATGAAGAATTTCATCACTGAAAGAGTTGTCAAGTGTTGGCACAGGTTGCCCAGAGAAGCCCCATCCCTGGAAGTGTCCAGGACCATGTTGGATGGGGATTGGATCAACCTGGGCTAGTGGAAGGTGTCCCTGCCCACGGCAGGGAGTGGGACTGGATAAGCTCTAAGTCCCTTCCCACCCAAACCATTATCTGGGATTCTGCGATTCTGTGACTGCTGGAAATTGTCTGAGGGCAGTGATTTAATTTATTTTCCCTTTCTGTCCCTTCAGGCCGACACTTCTCACAATGAGTCAGTTTTTCAATGACGTTGAGCCAAACATTATCGATGATGAAATGATTCTGAAAGCCGTTGAAAAGACATTTCCAGAGGACCTTGGAGATCTCGCCCAAGGGGAAAATATTAACTTTAAGGATGTGACAGAGCTGCAGCTTAGCTTTAAAAGTGAGTATTAGAATATATGCATTCTCCCTTCCTTCGTTAGAAGGTAATAGAGCAAAGCACAAGGCGGGTAACTGGCAATTAAACAATCACGATTAGCTTGGATTTATTATGTGAAAAGTAACATCTGAACTTGCATTGTTGGCCATCCCTGTGCAAAGTGTGAGCGAGCTGGGTGCTTTTGCTGATGGGTAACCTCAAAGCTGCTTCGCTTCCCATTGTTATCGTCACTGCTGTTCTCATTTAACATTTATATTGTGGTGACACCTACAGGCCACGGGCCTACAGGGCCCCTCGGTGCGTGGACAAATCCAACCCTGGGCAGGCTCTGCCACGGCTGGTGATTGTGTGAAAGCAGTTTTGGGGATTATGGTGATTACAGTCCAGTGTGGTGGCGTCCTCTGGTCATCCGTAGCTTTACCACAGCTTGCCTCTTACTGTCAAACCAGTCGTAAACTTGCATTCAGAAAGTGAAAGGGAAGAACATTTGGCTCAATATTTGAGTACTGGGGGGAGGGTGTTGTAATTTGATGGGCAAAAATCTACTTTTGTTTGTTCACTGTGTGCTCCAGCAAAATAATGTGTGTATGAGTTGATTTCCTTGGAAAAGACTCCCTTGACCTGAGCCTGCATAGATTTGCTTGCACATACAAAATGCAGACCGTGTGAACATTCTGTGCATGCAATTCCCTGCTTTAGTCTGCCCTCGGTAAATGAGGATAGCAGGAGAGCAGCTAATGAGATCTGGGAAGAGAAATGGGAATGGGAATATTCTGGTTTTCCTGTCCCTTTGGCCCTGATGTTCTGCTGTAGTGCCTCACAGCCTGCCCTTGTGATTCTGCTTTTTGGAGGAGGCGAAATGCAGGGATATTGATTAGTTCCAAACTGCAGCCTTCACTGAAAGAGTAGACTCCAACTTCCTCTCCCGTGATGAGAGTGCCGGCAGCAGGAGAGTCATTTACAAAAGCAGGAGCTGGGAACTGCTAGACTGCAAATGCAGAGGAAAGCAGAGCTCATCCTCTTGGAGCTGGAAGGGAAAATGAAGGTCAAGGCCTCCTAGTACTGGATTCATAAAGCCACTGGAGTGCAGGGCCATAGTCAGCAGCCCCTCCGCGCCTCGTTGGCCTCGCTGATGAGCAGCGTGCACTGGTGCAGGACACTGAGGTTAACTGGGCTGTTTCATTGAAATCTCATCCAGCCAGTGCACCTCTGAGCTCTCCAGGGCACTCATCACACGCTGAAAATCATTTTGGAGGTAGGACTGGACGTGTTTCCCTTGTGCAAGGTAGTGTGTCTGGTAAACCAAAAGCGATCTCACATGAAAAGCAATTTTCTTTTCTTTTCTTTTTTTTTTTTTTTCCCTGTGGCTTTAGGTATCCTGCAGATTGATAATCTGTGGCAGCTGGAGAATCTGACTAAACTGCAGCTGGACAATAACCTCATTGAGAAGATAGAAGCTCTGGAGAGTCTGGTTCACCTTGTATGGCTTGGTGAGATACAGATAGAGGAGGTTGGATCCTTCACAGGTGCAGAGCAATCTG
>NW_020955910.1:322817-326082 GCF_003031625.1 Empidonax traillii | reverse complement strand
AGGCCCCTCTCGCTCCCTGGGCTCTCCCGGCCCTCCCGGAGCCCCCCTGGCCGCCTTACCGAGGCTCTGCCCCACCGGGGTGCTGAACGGGTTCCCCAGCAGAAACTCCATCTTGGGATGACAACAAACAGCGGCCCGACGCCCCCCCTCCCGCACCGCGCCCTGACTGACAGCCTCACCCACCAATCACAGCGCGCTCTGGCCAGAACGGCCCGCCTCCCCACCTTCCATTGGGCTCTGTCCGGACGCGCCGCAGTGTCATTGGTTGATAGGCGTGTCCATCACTGTCAAGCCAGGGCTCCGCCCCCACTGTAGCCCCGCCTATACCCCCGCCTCCCGGTTGATGGACAGCGGGCACACCGCGACTGCCGTTCGCCATTGGACAAAGGCCAAACCTTCCTGTAAAGTTATTGGGCGAGGTAAACGTCAATCACGCGAGCCCCTTTCCGCCCCGAGGGCACGGTCCCGGCGTTGATTGGCTGACACGGATTTCTCGCGCCCTGATTGGCAGCTGGCCCTCCTACCCACTCCGCTCGCATTGGTGCCCGAGGAGGTCATGTGACCGCCCTTAGCAACACCCTCGGGCTTCCTTAGCAACGGGCGCCAAGGCGCGGGTGGGGCCCGGGAACCGGGAATCGAGGATAGGGGATTGGGAATAAGGAATAAGGAATTAGGAACTGGGCACAGAGCCGACCCAGAGCCCCGGGGGCCTGCGGGTGAGAGGTCTGAGGGGCCGGCATCTCGGCCTCGGTGTGTCTCGTGGGGGGAACCGGCGGCCCCTTCGCACCCACCGGGGACGGGTGGTTGGAACTGGCACTGACTGAAGGGACGACGGACAAGTGCTCATCCGTGGGAGTGCCCAAGGTCAGGCGGGACTATCCCCAGGCTGGGATAGTGGAAGGTGTCCCTGCCCATGGCAGGGGGTGGGACTGGATGGGCTTTGAGGTCCCTTCCAACCCAAACCATGCTGGGATTCTACAAGGAAGGTGGGAAGGAAGGTCAAGGATGGATAAACCCAGAACCTGCTGCTCTTTGGTCTTTACTGAGCACACCCATAGGTTTGGTCTGTTAATGAAAAGCCTTGATGAGAATAGAACTCTCTAAACCTAGATATTTATCCTTCCTGTCCTATACACAAAAAACCCTCAGAACAACTTCCATAATTACAGACATCTTACGCAAGCAAAAGCTTGACGGTTCCAGTCCTTCATACTGATTCATTAGCTGTGCAGGGTTCGGGAAAGACTAATAGTCTCATACCTCCGGGGCAACATTAGGGATTTCCATGAAGAATTTCATCACTGAAAGAGTTGTCAAGTGTTGGCACAGGTTGCCCAGAGAAGCCCCATCCCTGGAAGTGTCCAGGGCCAGGTTGGATGGGGATTGGATCAACCTGGGCTAGTGGAAGGTGTCCCTGCCCACGGCAGGGAGTGGGACTGGATAAGCTCTAAGTCCCTTCCCACCCAAACCATTATCTGGGATTCTGCGATTCTGTGACTGCTGGAAATTGTCTGAGGGCAGTGATTTAATTTATTTTCCCTTTCTGTCCTTTCAGGCCGACACTTCTCACAATGAGTCAGTTTTTCAATGACGTTGAGCCAAACATTATCGATGATGAAATGATTCTGAAAGCCGTTGAAAAGACATTTCCAGAGGACCTTGGAGATCTCGCCCAAGGGGAAAATATTAACTTTAAGGATGTGACAGAGCTGCAGCTTAGCTTTAAAAGTGAGTATTAGAATATATGCATTCTCCCTTCCTTCGTTAGAAGGTAATAGAGCAAAGCACAAGGCGGGTAACTGGCAATTAAACAATCACGATTAGCTTGGATTTATTATGTGAAAAGTAACATCGGAACTTGCATTGTTGGCCATCCCTGTGCAAAGTGTGAGCGAGCTGGGTGCTTTTGCTGATGGGTAACCTCAAAGCTGCTTCGCTTCCCATTGTTATCGTCACTGCTGTTCTCGTTTAACATTTATATTGTGGTGACACCTACAGGCCACGGGCCTACAGGGCCCCTCGGTGCGTGGACAAATCCAACCCTGGGCAGGCTCTGCCACGGCTGGTGATCGTGTGAAAGCAGTTTTGGGGATTATGGTGATTACAGTCCAGTGTGGTGGCGTCCTCTGGTCATCCGTAGCTTTACCACAGCTTGCCTCTTACTGTCAAACCAGTCGTAAACTTGCATTCAGAAAGTGAAAGAGAAGAACATTTGGCTCAATATTTGAGTACTGGGGGGAGGGTGTTGTAATTTGATGGGCAAAAATCTACTTTTGTTTGTTCACTGTGTGCTCCAGCAAATAATGTGTGTATGAGTTGATTTCCTTGGAAAAGACTCCCTTGACCTGAGCCTGCATAGATTTGCTTGCACAGACAAAATGCAGACCGTGTGAACATTCTGTGCATGCAATTCCCTGCTTTAGTCTGCCCTCGGTAAATGAGGATAGCAGGAGAGCAGCTAATGAGATCTGGGAAGAGAAATGGGAATGGGAATATTCTGGTTTTCCTGTCCCTTTGGCCCCGATGTTCTGCTCTAGTGCCTCACAGCCTGCCCTTGTGATTCTGCTTTTTGGAGGAGGCGAAATGCAGGGATATTGATTAGTTCCAAACTGCAGCCTTCACTGAAAGAGTAGACTCCAACTTCCTCTCCCGTGATGAGAGTGCCGGCAGCAGGAGAGTCATTTACAAAAGCAGGAGCTGGGAACTGCTAGACTGCAAATGCAGAGGAAAGCAGAGCTCATCCTCTTGGAGCTGGAAGGGAAAATGAAGGTCAAGGCCTCCTAGTACTGGATTCATAAAGCCACTGGAGTGCAGGGCCATAGTCAGCAGCCCCTCTGCGCCTCGTTGGCCTCGCTGATGAGCAGCGTGCACTGGTGCAGGACACTGAGGTTAACTGGGCTGTTTCATTGAAATCTCATCCAGCCAGTGCACCTCTGAGCTCTCCAGGGCACTCATCACACGCTGAAAATCATTTTGGAGGTAGGACTGGACGTGTTTCCCTTGTGCAAGGTAGTGTGTCTGGTAAACCAAAAGCGATCTCACATGAAAAGCAATTTTCTTTTCTTTTTTTTTTTTCTTTTTTTCCCTGTGGCTTTAGGTATCCTGCAGATTGATAATCTGTGGCAGCTGGAGAATCTGACTAAACTGCAGCTGGACAATAACCTCATTGAGAAGATAGAAGCTCTGGAGAGTCTGGTTCACCTTGTATGGCTTGGTGAGATACAGATAGAGGAGGTTGGATCCTTCACAGGTGCAGAGCAATCTG
>NW_020955910.1:293630-322281 GCF_003031625.1 Empidonax traillii | reverse complement strand
TGTGGCTTTAGGTATCCTGCAGATTGATAATCTGTGGCAGCTGGAGAATCTGACTAAACTGCAGCTGGACAATAACCTCATTGAGAAGATAGAAGCTCTGGAGAGTCTGGTTCACCTTGTATGGCTTGGTGAGATACAGATAGAGGAGGTTGGATCCTTCACAGGTGCAGAGCAATCTGTGATAAACCAGGATGTCACCTTCCTTCTCAAACACGACTGATAGGAGCTTTCCCAGGGAAGGCTGTCAGCTGTCTCTGTGTTTCCTTATTTGACTGTCAAATGTCAAAATGCCTGAGTATCAGAGCTGCAAAACAATCCTTCACGTGTTTCAAAACTGGGTTTAATACCTTTGGCGTGGCAGGAACAGGTTTCAAGGTTGTTTCGAGGGTTTGTGTTGTTGTTGGAGGTGACTTTCAGGAATATTTATGGAAACACTTCTGTGATTTAGAAGGCTGTTTTCAAAGCTACTGCAGGCATTTCAGAGCCTGCCACCCACCATCTTTACCCCTGTGTCCTTAGGGGCTTGGTGTCATTGTTGGCCCAAGAAGTGCCCGTCCTTGTAGCCTTGTGTGACTCCTCTCAGCTGCACAGATGCACAGCTTGGAGCATTCTCTGGAACTGCAGCCACGTTGCTGGCTGGAAGTCTAAATATATCCCCAGCACGCAGGGCTGCAGCTCATCAGCACATTGTGAGATGTCTAATGGGCTCTTCCGCCCAGTTTTCTGCACTGTTCTGCTCCACAGATGACTGATGCACTTGTGAATCACCAACTGATCGCCACGGTGTAAGCAGAGTGTTTTGAAGCACATTCTCGTGTTCTGTTTGCCCAAAGGCTGCAGTGGTTCAGCTGCTGCCGCTGCACAAGCGTCTCAGCCGCCCAAGTAACATCATCAACTGTCTTTGGACTCTGGAATTGCTCAGTAGTGGCCTGAGAGCAAACATTGCCCTTAGTCATGGTGTTGGGATAGATGTTCTGGCAGGAGAAGATGTTGCAGTGAGTGAAGTAGCTGAAGTGGGTGTATGCCTTTGCAAACCTCCAGTGATGTGGAACTGGGATATGTCTGTCCTATGGGAATGACCACAACAGTGGCATTGGTGTGACGGGTCAAAGTCTGCAAGAAACAAGGCAGGGAGTGTCAAATTTGTCATAGAAATTTCCCTCTTAGGGCATTTCCCCACCTCTTGTGTTTTGGGTTTCCCCATAAGGCAGGAGTCCCTTTCAGGCTGTGTATGTGGACTCTGCACAGAATAACTTCAGCTGTTCCTCTCATTTGGAAATTGCATGGACAGTTGCAGTGAGGAGATAAGAATGAAGGATGATTTAATGCCCAGCCTTTGTGTGGGACACTGACCACCCCTGAGGAAAATCCATACATAAACTCATAAATCCAGAGCCAGGCTAAATGCAAGGCCTGAATCAGGGCATTCTGCTAGAAATAATTTACCTTTGATTTCTAAACTCTTCCCCAGACTTGTCCTTCAACAATATTGAAGTAATTGAGGGCCTGGATACTCTTGTCAAACTGCAAGACCTCAGTCTCTACAGTAACAGAATATCTAAAATTGAGAATATGGACACATTGCAAGAGCTGCAGATTTTCTCCATAGGGAAGAATAACCTGACCAATCTGGAAAATGTGAGTGCTCCCTGCCTTTGAAAATATTCCTTGTCAAAGAACCAGATATTCTAAAACTGGCATTTGCCACTGTGTCCGCTATGGTTTGGGTCCTGTGCCCTGGTGTTGAGAGCTTCCTGCAGCCTTTTCTCCTTTAGATTATTGACTCTTGGGGGCTCAGTTCTGTCCCTGCTGTCAGCTATGGCAAAATTCCTATTGGCTCCCACGAAAGCTAGAAAAGGGATAAGTGGTTACATATGAGAAAAGAAAGGAGACTAAGATTTATTTGGGGCTCTTCTGAGGGCATCTGACCAATGATGTAAGGTCTGTGATTTGTCTACCCCCTCTGCCTTCTCTCTCCACCCCTCGTCTAGATATTTCCAGTGTGAATTTAAGCACTTCCTTTCCCAAAAGCATTAGAAACTCATAATTGAATGTCATATGAATTTTGCAGTGGAGCAGAAAACATATTGCAACCTAAATGTAAAAAGAGCAACGAATTTCCAGGCTGTGTTTCCCCAGCAGCTGGGACTACAGGTCTCTCTCTCTTTGGCACAGGTTGTCTGTCTCAGGAGGTTAAAAAGCTTAAGGACACTGAACCTGTCTGGGAACCCCTTCTGTAATGACAAGCAGTACACCCTGTTTGTTGTTGCTCATCTTCCAAACCTGGTGTACTTGGACTTCAAGCTCGTGAGAGACACCACGGTAAGATTTCTGCAATTCCCTGCTTGGGAAATCAGGCAACAGCTTCTTACAGAGCCTTTCCTTTGTTGGTGTGCCAGCAATGTTCCAGCACTGAGGGCAGGCTCCCTGCAGAAATCAGGCTCACAGAAGCACACAGTGTTTATTCTGCTTCCACCTAACAGCTGTGAACCTGTAGGCCAAATTCTATCAAATCTGACAGAGGGGTAGAGGTGTCAGAAGCACGATGTCTTCACAGATTTTGTGAAAATCAGCAGCTGTGTGTGGGAGAGGGGCCTGGTTCTCGCTGCCACGGAGAGGCTGCAGTGTGAGTGCAAGTCTTCTTAGAGAATCTCGAGGAAATGAATTTTGAGACAAGGATCCAGGGGGGGAGAGGAGGCTTGGTGGTCCTGCTGCTCACAGAGACATTTGTTTCAGTGGCAGACTGACAGACCATCCATGCAAGGAGGTTCCTGGATGCCCTTCCCACTCTGGGTTTCTGATAACAGGACAGTTCATCCTCACCAGTAACCCGTGGGATGCTTTTTCATCCCATGGCTCAAAGGAACAAAGATGAGGGTTTTTTTATTCAGGTGTTTTTTCAGTAACCAAGGAACATGATTAATTGTGAATTTGTTTGGCACAGAGCAGGAGCTGTACTTGGAAGATACATGGGGCTCTTAGCATAGGACTGGAAGGGCTTTCCAGGTCATGGAGTGCAGTCCCTGCTCATCAGACAGTACGTCAGACAATTGCATACTTAAATTTGTCAAGCTTCAGTTTCAAGCTAATGAGGTTCTTGCCCCTGGTACTGCCTTGCCATCCACTCCTCCAAAGAGCCTTCTCCTCCCTAGAAAATGTATTAACCTCACTGGCTGATCAAATCAGAGCACAAATTCTAGAAGTCAAAATAGAACTTCCTGCCAAGAGAGAGAAAAAAAAAAACAACCCCAAAGATGAGGAAATGGAGAGAGAAAAGTTTCCTGGGACTGAATCAGCTCAGATGCACTGAATGCAGAAGCTGAGTGGGATGAGGAATGGATTAGAAACTTCATAAGTAGTTTAATAAAAAGCCCATGAATAGAGGGAGATGCAGATGCCACTCAGGTGCATTTTCTAGAAAGATCAATTGCCTATGCCCAGATTTTTTTGAGCACTGCTGGATAATCTAATACAAACACTTTATCTGTATTTCTCAGAGAGAAGCTGCAGTTTCAAAGTACCAAGATCTCACTGAGCCATTGGAACAAGAAGAGGCTCGGGCCCTTGCTCTTCAGGAGACAAAACAGGCAAAGCAGGAAGAGCTGGAGTACCACGAGGTAGGTTTTCTTTGGCTGGTCGTGTGTTGTCTCAGGAGAAAGAAGCACAAACACTTATTGACTTGTCTTTTACATGCTTGGAGATTTAATGAGAGGTTAACATCGACTCTGCTGAAAACTAAGGCTTGGATTAATCTCTGTGATCTCTGAATCTCATCTTTTGAATGAAAACAGGAACTGCTGTGGAATACACATGACGTGGGAGAACATAATTCTTTGGGCTGAACAATGAAACTACAGATTTAGACCCTGCAAAGCGAAACTGTAAATCATACCCAGGGAATTTGTCAGCCTGACATGAGATTAAAAAAATTACAGGTCTGAGGGAACTGTCAGAATATTCGTGGTGAAGTGACTTTTTTTTTCTCCTTCACACTGAGTTAATGGCTTTTCATTAGTTTTATGTTAAACTCTTCAGGGCTTTGAGAGATCCCTGTAGTCCTGTGACCAGACTGAAAACAACACCAGGCAGAATGGTGCTTTCAGCTGTGGCTTGGCTCTGTATTTCAGACCTCTGGAAGGTCACACGGGCTGAAGAGCAGGAGGTGGTTTAGTGAAAGGGAGGATGCCTGCATGTTTTCCCTCCAGCCCTCTTCAAAGTCCACTGACACTTCATCTGAAAGGCTTAAAAGCCTTGCAATATGTGTTTGTATGTGATAATGTCTTATATTGGCAACTGGCACAGGTTGCCCAGAGAAGCTGTGGCTGCCCCATCCCTGGAACTGTCCAAGGCCGGGCTGGATGGGGCTTGGAGCAACCTGGGCTGGTGGAAGGTGCCCCTGCCCATGGCAGGGGGTTGTAATGAAACGCTCTTTAATGTCCCTTCTAACCCATTCTGTGACTCTATGATTGTATGATACGAGATTAAACAGTGTTTTCTATCCTTAGGCTACAGAGTTGTAGCAGCAAAGCCCCTGGGATGGGTTTCACTCCAGTTGCAGGTGCTCTCCTGGCTTGGTTGGTGTGTCTGCTGTGTTGGTATAACTGTGTCTGCACCAGCGCTCAGCTGCTGGTGAGGTGCTTCTAGGAGAGACACATCCAGAGAACTGGCAGCAGGTTGGCATCTTTATTTTACTTATTTTCCTCTGTTTCTCTTCAAAGACAGCCTTTGTTGAGCACCTGAATGGATCGTTCCTGTTTGACAGTCTGTATGAAGAGGATACAGAAGCTGCCAAACTGGCTTCCCTCCCTGGAGTGGGGGACCTGCTGCAGGCATATCCTTCCTGGGTTTGGAATACCTACAGCTAAAAGGTAATGCCTGGAGTTAAGAAAGAGGTGTACCCACAGGGACTCTTCATCCTTTGCTTTTGTCCAGGGCTGAAAGCTACATTGATCTAAGATCTGAGACAGTCTGTGTTCAATTTTGGAATGGTACCAAAAATTGAGCTGCAAGACTGTGAGACCACTGACAGCTTTAAGGCTTGATATCCTGTGAAATATGAGGGCTCCAAACAAATGGTTCATATTACTGGCAAGCTGGCCAGCCCAGCTTGAAACATCCCATTTGTAAAACCACTCGTTTCTATCCCCAACAGGTCATGAGATCCCAGCGTTTTAAATTCTCGCCGCTGTAATTACCATATTCCTTTTCCTTTCCCCTGAACCAAACGCAATTTCGGCAGCCTCCTTTTGTGACCCTGCAAGAATCAAGGCTTTTGTGCTTCCTTTAAGTCTGGAATCCACTTAGAAGTTTAAAATGAGCTGGAAGATAAATCTCTGTCAGTCAGATGGCGAGAGCGCAGCCGCTAAAATCATGTTGGAATTGAAGTGGTGGGAGATAGGAACGGGCTAATCAGGACGATACGAGCCGCGTATCTCCCAACCTGCCACAACTGGCATCGGGAAGTTTCCAGGCCAGCACATTTTTCTGATCATTGCTCCTACACGGGGGGAGCAGAAAGCAAGCACTTTTTTTTTTTTTTTTTTTTTTTTTTTTTTTTTTTTTTTTTTTTTTTTTTTTTTTTTTTTTTTTTTTTTTTTTTTTTTTTTTTTTTTTTTTCCTTTTCTCATTCAGATTAATAGGGTATTGTCAAGGCCAGTAACTTGACCTTCCTTAAAATTGCATTACACTGTTGGGGAAAAATGCATCACGGCTTAACTACAATAGACTCCAAAAACAATTCCGTTGCCAAGATAATAGCAGGAGAAAAATTGACGTTATTTTTTTGCGATGCTACCAAGTCAGTAGTTCATCCTGCGCTCTGGCTGTAGGCTCCAGAGTTGTATTTATTAACTACACCGGCACTGTATTCACACTTGTGAAGACAGATAGGGTTGTACGCTTCCTTCTGCTGCTGTGTCAGAAGAGTCAGGCAAGTGAATGTATTTCCTCCTCTTCCTCAAGGCTTTTTGCCCCCTCAGATTGCCACAGCTTTCCCCATACCCTTAAGGCAGCAAAATCCCACGCATAAAAACGTGAAGGGGTGACCCAGTCCTTCCCCAGACAGAATATTTGGCAGCCTGCTGCCAGCAAGAACCACAGAGTTTACATAAAAGTAGCTGGTAGCTCCTGTTCCTCAGATCTGCAGAGGTAGAGGGAACATAACACGTTGCTCCACTGAACAAGCAAAGCCCTTGACTCTGCTGTCACGTACAGGAAGGAGTTTGTCTCGGTTTGTGAGAGCCTGTATAACTATGGGCTGGAAGAGTACAAAAAACGAGAAGCTGAAGTCTCTGATTTCTACAAAAGCCTTCATGAAATTCTCTTAGCCAGCCAGCAAGAGAGCAAGAAAGCAATGTTTGACTTTGAAAAGCGGAACAGACAGGTAATGTTATGCTTTTGTTTGTTTGATACACGACTTCTCTGCGTCACATGCCAGCTTTTAATTTCACTGAAAATGAGGGTAACCCCACTAAAATTAGGAAAATTATTCTGGGTTGGCACTGCTGTAATGGGAATCAGAATTTGATGCCTAATGGCAGAATCACAGAGTGGTTGAAGGCAGAAGGGACCTCTGGAAGTCATCTGGTCCAAAGCCCCTGGTCAAGCAGGACCACCCACACCAGGCTGCCCAGGACTGTGTTTGAATATCTTTGAGGATGGAAACTCCACAGCCTCTCTGGACAACCTCTTCCAGTGCTCACACACTGATATTTCCTTGGAATTTCTTACAGTATAAATTTGTGTGAAGAAAAAATTTTGTGGGGGTTTTTTTTAGCTAATATGACATCATTACCATAATTTTTCTAGTACTTTATGCTGGAAAACAGTTTGGGGATTGAAATTTCCACCCTTTGGGCAAAGCACATCCAGTTAATACAGACTTTATCTATGCTGGAAATTCAGTGTAGAACAAAATGAACATGTCATAAAGTTATCATCTCTAAAGGTAAAGGTCCTTCAAGGCTTTGCAGAAAAAATGTAGCTTAACAGGGCAGGATTTTTTAGCTTGGTTTCTGCCATCCAAAAAAGTTACCAATATTTTAGAAAATGGAAATGCTCAACCTTTCTTTTAGTTTAAATATTTTTATGAAGTTGATTTAAAACATAGATTTGTCAGATTTAATGCCATTCCCCTGCTCTTTGAGATCTCCAATAGCTCTTCCTTCATTGAAAAATGGGGAAGAAAAAGAAGGAAATTGCAGGGTATTCAGTTTATTTTCAAGTAATTTTCTGCTTCAGTTCATTTTGTCAACAACAGCTCAAAGAACTATAACAAAAAAATAGAAAAACTCAGATAAAGTTATTGTAATGTATTTCTAGTCCTTTTAAAGCAGAAACTCTCTCTTTTCATTCCGTTCAACTACAGCCACCCATTGTGGCCGCTCGGGGCGTAGCTTCTAGCTGGATCCCTTTCTAACCATGTATAATAGATGGATCATGATTTTGTTTCCACAGGAAAAAAATAAGGGGGGGGAGGTGGGGGGGTGGCTCAAACCTGGCAACACCGTCAGCTGAGAGAGCAGGTCCCTGACAAGTGACACCAGCAGAGTCACGAGAGCCGCAAAACAGGTCACTTTTGTGCCGGTGCCTCGTCACACGCTGACAGCTGCTGAGTCACCCTGCTCCCAGGGCCTTGGACCTTGCTGACTCATGCTGGAAAACTGGCTGCAGCAGCTCTGGGTGGGACACGAGCTGGCAGCACTGCCAGAGTCACAGAATCGCAGCCTGGTTTGGGTTGGAAGGGACTGAAGGATCCTCCAGTTCCAACCCCGAGTTTGACATGCGTGTTCGTTTAACTTGCTCTTAAATTCCCATTATACCTTCCATAAAAAAAACAAAACAAACAACAAACTAAAACCAACAAAAGAAACCTAAAAACCCCCACAAAACCAAAGAAAGCCCAACAACAAAAAAACCAAAATCAGACCCAAAGAAACATGGCAAGGGCCAGATTTTGACCCTTCATCTCTGATGACTAAAGACTCAGCTATGGACTGAGCTGCAAGGACACGGAGGGACAGGACAAGGGAAAATGGCCCTAAGCTGAAGGAGGGGATATTTTAGATTGGATATTAGGAAGAAATTCTCCCCTGGGAGGGTGGGGAGGCCCTGGCACAGGTTGCCCAGAGAAGCTGTGGCTGCCCCATCCGTGGAAGCATCCAAGGCCAGGTTGGACGGGGCTTGGAGCAACCTGGGCTGGTGGAAGGTGTCCCTGTCCATGGCAGGGGGTAGAACAAGATGGACTTTAAGGTCCCTTCTAATCCAAACCATTCTGTGATTCTCAAACAGCACGACAGTTCTCATATAAATACTGGAGGGCTTGATATCAAAACTGAACACAGTGTTTTAACAGCATTTCCCCAATCATTTAAAATTGCTGGAGGAGTTCAAAAGGCACAGAGGCCCCAGCAGACTCCAGTCTGTGAGCCATTCTGAGGGCTGTTTGTCTGGCTGTAATCCTTTCATGTAAACTTGGGTAACCTGTAAAATCACTGCGCTCTCTGAAGTTGGTTACGGAGCATTAAAGGCCTTGAACTTTGAAGTTATTGCTCCCAGAGGTGCAGCTTGAATGGCTCTGGAGCCTTTTGAGCCTCCTAACTTGTTTACATTGGAGAAGAAGATACTTGCTCTCCCCTTCCCCCTTTTAACACTGCAAAATTTAGGTAATTCAGTCCATTTCCATCAGGAGTGGTTTTCATCAAAATTCTTTATTTTAGCCCATTCCATTCCCACTCAGGAGAATTGGATTAGACATAATAAAACATATATATTTTTTCTCCTTTTTTTTAACAATTGTTAACTTATTTTAAACAGGTTTGAAAATAATACATTGCTCAGCACAAGGGTAGTTTTTTGGGTTTTTTTTTGATCCAGAAAACATAAATCTTGCCTGATACAAAACTGACGTCAATATTTAATTCTGAAGGGCAATAAATCCTTGCTGTAAGAGGAAGGCAGGCAATGATAGGTATTCCATATTCAGACTACTAAATCCTGACCCTATGGAGGTCAGTCAAGATTCTCCTTGTCATGAAGTGGATCAGGATTTCTTTCTCCCTGCGTTTCTTTCTCCCAGGTAATTGTTAATCTCTTCTTCGTGGCCAGGAATGTCAGGAATTTAATTTTTTTTTTTTTTTTTCTTGAAAAGTGTCAGAAGGCAAACCGAAGTTGGAAGCATAAAAGGGGCAAAGTCTTCTGCTGAGTGGAGGATGAGGAAGCATTTTCCCAATCCCCCTGCACTGGCCCTGGATGGGGATCATTAGTGCAGCAGCAAACCTCAGCACTGTTGACTCCCCAGTATGTAAATGCGGAGACTTCCCTGAATCATCACATTTCGTTTCAGCTAATCAGCAGCAGGAACTTTTCTCACACATGTAACAAGTTAATTAGATTGCAATGGAGTGCTGAACACAAACTGTAGGTAATTTATGTATCTCTGTGTTCAGAGGCTGGAGGAGATTCATCACGCCAGGAGTTACGATGTTGCTGAGTCTAAACGAGCCGAGTGCCAGAAGGACATCCTTCAGCTCTCGGATACACTCATGGCCTTGGAAGCGCTGCTGTCCAACGAGCTGGAGGTAAGAAGGATCGAGGACACACCTGTGAGACCTCACAGCCCCAACACTTTTCTATTGCTGCACCCCTTGTAGCAGCTCGTTCCACAAAGAGGGGGGCACGGGGCTTCACTCAGGCTAAAGTTTTGTCTCCATCTTGTTCTCCCTCGGCTTGAAGTCGATAGGGGTGAGATCAGGCCCTGCACACCTTACAACAGATTTCTGTTTCTCAGAGCAGAACACTGTACGTCCTTCACATCTCTCCAAGCTGATTTCCCACACTTCACAGAAAGGGAGGTTGTGCAGTCATTTTAGAGGTCTGCACGAGTCGCTGCGTAGCATGGGGCGTGCATTTGGGATTCTAGAGGTGTAATTCTTTGAAGCTGATCTTTGCTATGAATAAAATTACACACATTCCTGCTCAGCTTACTGCATTTGCTTGCATAATAGCTGCCTTTTCCTCCCCAGACTTTTCCTCAAAAACTAGGGCAGGGCTGCTAATGTGCATCTTCATTTAAGGGAAAAAAACCCCAAGTAATCTGTTTGAAAACGAGCAGGCAGGAGCTGTGGCCTGTGTGCCAGCAGAGGCAGCAGTTTACTTTGGGGCAGAAGTAATGGTGGCAGAAATCAGCAGCTCAGAAGGGATCCTCAGTGCATCAGGATTGTGCCTTTTAGTGTTTCCCGAGCTGGCCCTCACTATCTGTGGTCCCTGATGGGATGAGCAGAAGCATTTCCCCCTCTGTGCCTTCCTGCATGTGCAGGATTTGGGTATCAAGACATTTAAGTGCAACACTTGACAGATTCTCCATCAGCCGTTTCTGAGGGAGGGAATAGGCAGCAATTTTAATTTCTGAGGACTAACCCAAAAGCTGCAATAAGCCCAGGCAGGGGTTGTGCTTCTGACAAGAGGCTCTTCACACAGACAAGGAGACATGGCAGGGGATGGGAATACAGCCCTCTCCAGGCATTCCTTAGCTGAGGGTAAGGAAGGATCAGCTGGCTTGCCCCAGACACTTGGTAAAGGCATCATTCAGTCAACTTCCCTCCAATAAACTGATTCTGATTTTCTGTCCCTGAAGGAGGAAAGAAAATCTTGCAGCACTTTGAAAACACTTTAAATGCTCGAGGCAGTTTAGTTTCTGACTGTGCTAATAACAGCAGTGAGTCCAAATTACAATAAATTGTAGATTCCTCCTAGACTCCCTGACTCCCTGTTATGTTTATGCAAGTTTTCATTGTGATATTTCCTCTTTTTCCCCTCTGTTAAGGAGCTATTACAGGGTTTTAAAAGAAGCACTGATGTCATAACATCAACATTCATGGAAAATGTTAAAGAGATATATCCTTTTCACAGTATGTTGGCCTGGACCTCCCAGTGATGTACCTTCACCTCACCTCTAAATCCAGAAATGAGCCATCAGTGTAAAAACTTCATTTTTTAATTTTACTTTTTTTTTAATCTACAGAAAATATCTTTTCCCAGCTTTGAGGAATAGCCATTTAAGGTGCCCAGCTTCTTTCTGTGGAGAGCACAAAAAGATCTCAATTCTCCCGTGCTGAAAGTCTGTAGGATTTAGGCAGCTTTCATCCTGTTGGGAATTTTCCTTTCTTCTCCCCACAGAGAAGACAAAACACTGGGAATATCTGGTTAGACTGTTTCTAGGTACATTCCTGCCATAGCAGCCAATGAAATACTGGTGAGGGGTGTGATCAACCTTTTCCTTAACATCTTCTGTACGATGGGCCAGTGCCGGGACCTGGAGAACCAGCACCATGAAAAGCTGATGGAGATTGCCCTCAGCACACTGGAGAAATCACTCAAGGGTGCGCTGGAGGAGGATTTGCCAGATGGTGTTCAAATGGTGAGGGCACCAAAAACATCCGTCTCTGGTAGGGATTCAGCAAAGAAAAGGAGGCCACAGCCTCTTCTCTGAAGGGACAGGATTTCCAGGAGGCTCAGTGCTGCCAGAGCCACCCCTGAACCAGAGCATAACCTCTTTCCTAGACACCCCACTTGGCTGAACTGTAGTGTCTCTGGACATCTCCACTGACCAGGAGAGGGGATAACTGCACTGCAGGTTTCCCTGGGTGCTGCCAGAGCTGGTGGCAGCGGCTCAGGAGGGATGCTGAAGAAGTATCTCTGCTGCCTCCAGCACAACTCAGTGCTCTGGCTGATTTCCAGGCACTCAGGCAGCATCTTTGCAGCATTCACTCGCAGCTGGTTTTGTTCAGACTCTCCCTGCTCCCACAGCAGAATCCCAACAGCGCTCTGAATTTCTTGCACCGGGGCTCTGTTTGCCTCAGTGATTTCAAAAGCCCTTCCTGGAGATCCCCCAGCCCATGAGCTGACCTGGAGGCAGGACATGACATTTCAAAAGGAGCCTTCCACCGACCCCTCGGTCTTGATGTGAGAGCAAAGACCCCAGGGGCCTTCCCAAAACCACTGGGATTGTTGCAGTGCTCCTGCTGCCCTTTTTGCCTTCGTTATTCCTTCATTTAGTGTCTCAATTACTTGAGTTTGCATTAGCTGTGGTTTTGCTCTGTCCAGATTATCCCAGCCCTCCGTAACTCCAGGTAATCAAGAGCTGACAGACACAAACCAGACCCCTGAGCCCCGGGGGGAGCTCCCTGCTTTATGGGCCGTGCAGATGGTGGTGGTTCTGCTCCGCTGCCACGCACCCATTTTGCCTCCCTGCCATCCATTTCCAGGGAGAAGCAATCTCCATTTGTCCAACAGCTGCACTTGGCTGCAGGAGGAGAGTCATTACGGGTTAGCGAAGCCACCCTCTATTTAGAGCCACAGGGGAAGTCACTGCTTCCATTAGAAGCTGGGACTCTCCAAAAATGAAGATTTACAGCCAGTGCCTCCAGTGCAGGAGACCCTTCCAAGTGTGATTTTCCATTTCCAGGCGTGCTGGAGCATATGCAGCTGTGCTCCCACACCAGCTGCACAGCAGCCCTGCCTGCACAGAGCCCCCTGCTCCAGCACACAAAACCAAGGCTGCTGCCTCAGTTTCCCCACCTGCACTAGGGATAAAGCTCCATTGCACCATAGCGAGGCCAAGGGTACAACACTGGATCCATCCCCATGACCAGGGATATACCAGTTTGAGACAGAGGGCTGATTTCTCCCCCGGGGCACCGCAGTTGCTGTTCTGCTCCTTCTGAGCTCTGCTGCTTCCATTGTGTGCCCACCCCCTCCCCTCATCCGGTCACGTTACCTCCCAGCTCCTCGTGGACAAAAACACCATTGTCAACGCCGTCAACATGTCCCACAGCATCCGCCTGCGCAAGATTGATAAGCGGGAGAGCGACATGCTCTGCAACACCTACCACTGGCACATCTCCGTCACCGAGAAGGTAAGAGACCCTCGTGCTCAGGGGGACAGGGCACAGACAGGTCTGGCCCAGGTGGCAGGGACACTGCAAGGGGAGACCCTCCCGGACCTTTGCTCGGAGCTCTCTGTGCTCCAGGGGCCCCGGGAAGGGACCCCGACACACCTGCAGATTTCACTGCTCGGCTTCAATCTGTCCAGGCTTTCCAAACTGAGAGCGACAGAAACCGCGCCTGTATCAAAAAGATCATGTCCTACATCAACAGTCTCCAGAAGGAGCTGGATAACACAAGGATCTAGGAGCCTGTGGAGTAGGGCTGGGCAGCTGCCTCAGCTGGGGGCACACAGGACAGCCCCCAGCAGGAACACGCCCAAAGGTGCCTGGGACATTTAAGACCAAAAGCACATTTCTTCCATCCCACCATAAACCACAAATAAAAGCTGCTTCTTGACTCTGGAAAAGCATCCGAAGCTCTGTCTCTTCCATCACGTTGGCACGAAGCCCACGCAGGCAGCTCAGACCTGGTCACAGGGGGTTATGGATCAGCTGTGAGCTGATTGAACCAAATCATCGCAGCATATCATGCCTGAAAGCTTTCGGTACCTGCAAGCACAGTGGCAGGAACCTGTGAGCCGCAGGCACGAGGCAGCAGCTCGGGAGAGGAGCGCTCTCCATCAAACCACCCCCGAGATAACAGCAGGTTTCCAGCTCAGCAGGCACAAGGCTGGCGGGGGCTCCGCATGCCTGGGAGCCTCATCTTCCCACCGCCTCTCGCAAGCGGCTTTTCTGCAGCGTGAGCAGAGCAGCCCCCAGCCAGCAGGGAGGGAAATCAATGGTTCCACGGGAGCTCACGCGCCGCCGCTCGCGACAGCCAAGCGAGGAGTCATTAATTCCCCTCCTTGCTCGGTGACAGCCGCTGCCACGCTCGCTTCTGGACAGCTTCTGAGGAGCGGTGCTGGCCGGGGCGGCGCTGCTCCAGGCAGGCAGCAAGGAGGAGGTGGGAAGGTTAAACGAGAGGGTGGTTGCCTGTGCACACCAGGGAGGGAGCGCGTCTCTCGCAAAACCCCGTGGCTGGTGCTGCCTGTCAAGCAGAGATTTATTTCATCCTGCTCCACGCTTCTGAAAATGGCTGGAGCCCAGGTTACCCTCCTCTTGCTCCAGGACTGCACAGTTGTTTCCTTGCTATCTCCTCAGCTGCATGGAGAGGCTGGCACAGTAGTTAAGTGTGTGCTCTGCTCCGTGATTTTAAATGCCTGGAGCCATCCCAGCACCTGCCCAGAGTCAAGCAGCTCAGGACCCGCCCCATGGCTTGGTGATTAAAACAAAGAAACGCACAGCTTTTGGTACCTCGCAGGGGCGAGCCTTTAATGGAACACAGAGACCCTGGTTTTACAGGCAGGCACGCCGAGGGATGAACAACAGATGCAGTGGAGTCTGTTTTCAGATTTCCATAACAAGTGTGTGTCAGGAGCTGGCAGCTATGAAGACATGTGGCATATGCTGGGTATGTCTGTGCCGTGCCCTGCCCAGGAAGCTTTTCTTCCGTAGGAGCTCCTCAGATGAGTTACAGACACCAGGAATGGATGGAGCTGCTGTCCTGGGGAAGCTCACCTTGACCTTTCCTCCTTGTGGGCTCAAACTGCTGGCACTGCTCTGCAGCAGGCAGGCCGAGTGAGGAACTGCCCACAAAGTCAGAGCACGTGAGGCTGATCCCAGGGAAAACAGGATGGCGGGAGTGCCAGGCCTACCATCCACTGGGTCAGGACAGCGATTCCCAGGTGGGAATTTTCTCCTGTGCCCAGCCCAGCTGCCTCAGTCCTGCAACAGCTTGTGTTTTACGGTCGAGCTCTCTGAACAGAGGTGAACAAAGAGAGTCCCAGCTGCTGTGCGGGCACAGAGCTCACACAGGTCGTAGTCGTGGGCCCACTCCACCTTCCCCCAGCGCCGAATCTGAAGGAGAGGAGGAGGAACATGAGGACTTTAGGGAATGAACTGTACTCAGAGCTGCCCAGCAACTCTCAGCCTTCCTTCTCACGTGTCAAGCACAGGTAACCCCCCCAGAACTGTTCTGATCATTGATGGCTGGGGTAAGGACATCTCCAGATGAGGACATGCTTCATCTGTACTGGGGGTCTGAGGCAAAGCCCCTTCAAAGGACAGTGAAAAGATTCCCAACTTCAGCAACTTTTGGGGCAGGGAGAGCTTCACACCAGGCTAACTTCCAGCAAGCTCGGTAGCTTGGCATCTACCAAGGCCTCCAGGCTGGATAACCCACAGCAAGAGAAGCCAGCCACAACTTTGCACTTCAGATTAGAGAGGGAGAAAAGCAGCCATCTGGGTTCTGTGAAAAGGAACTGGCAGCCCTGGGAGCACTCTGGGCTGTTGTGCCCGTGGTGTTGCTCTGCAGCAGCACGCTCCAAACGCTCTCAGACGTGGAGACCGGTGGAGTGGAACGTCTCCTGCTATAGCAGGCACTTCCCTTGGCAGTTATTTGTGGTGGGGGATGCATTTGTCATGCTGAGATTATTGCTATTTGAATTATAGGGCTGTTTTGTAACATAATTTACCTGGTATTCTTCCTCCAGGCGAGACAGAAGCACAGCTTTCTCTACTGTAATGTGCCTGTCAATCAGGCCCATGGACAGGATCAGCGATTTCAGCTGGGTGATTACAAATTCTATGCCTGGAAGGGAATAACCCAAAACAAACAATATTCATGGCTGTTTTCTGCAGCTTTACAGCAGCATCTTCACACACACTGAGGAGGCAGGGAGGGTCTGATAACCCCTCAGGGAGGGCCAGTGATCCTCCCACCTGCACCTGGACACTCAGATCTGTTGTTTAACAGCAGGCACAGAGCACTGTGCCGGCCCTGCCACCACAGTGACAAAGGCCATGCCCTGGACACCACCTCCTTTTAGTCTGCCACAAGCCCTCCCTGTGCAAAGGGAAGGGATATCCATCCAGGCCTGAGCATTCTGTGTCTTTTGTGGGTTTCACTGCCTGCTGCTCTTTCAGGTCCTGAGCAGAGCAAACGTCACTTCATCTCTTTATCTTTTAGGTGCCATTCAGCAGGTTCAGGCAAGAACAAGCGGGTTATAAGGATGAAAAAGTGAGGACAGGGCGCAGTGTGGGCACTTTGGAGTACTAAGCCCCATTTCTTTTCCTGGTAACAAAGCTGGGGATTAAATAATTAGAAGGTTTGGCCTTAAAGGAGTTATTTGTGCTAAGGGAGCAACCAGCTTATGGGCCAGCATGGTCAGACCCTGAATGCCAGTGGCACTGGGGAGAGTCCCTGCCCGTGACAAACACAGCAAACCTCAACACTCTAAGTAAGCAGGAGAAGAAAAACATTATGGACACTCCCTGCCCTGTGGAGAGGCACCACCTCTTCACTGGCCCAGCCCTTCTCACCTTGCAGGGCCCACATGTTGTAGGATGCCAGATGGCTGATGAAGGTCTCCTTGGTGCTGGCTGGGATGTTGGGCCCCAGGATGCTGGTCGAGGAGCCAATTGTCACGTTGTACCTGGAATGACCACCCAAGCCCTTGGAAGAGCACAGGGCTCACAGAGCTGCGGCTCTGGCAGCCACAAGCACCAGAGCTCCTGGGCTCAGCAGGGCAGGGCATAATCAGACAAAAACACCTTTGGGCTCTTACCTCTTCTCAGCCCAGTCAACCACTGGATCCCACTCATTCTTCTGCAGCTCTGCCAAGCCTGGAGGCTCCTCCACACGATAGCTGGGACAAAACCACACTGGATGGTCACTCCCCGGCTGGGACATCCCTCTGGGAAGGACACTGACCCCACCAGACCACAGCAAGAGCAACAAGGGCCTGCTGTCCACCCACTCTTCCCTAAATTGGGAGCTTTTTTTTTTGTTGTTCCAGGAAGGACAATTCTATCTTACTACAAAACAGAGCAGTGAACTGGCCAACTGAAAATTGCAGGTAGCCCGAAGCCACAAGATGCAGTGGGATTTAGCAGTTACAGGAGGGGACAAATCCCACTGGAATTCTGTGTGGGACCACTCGTGCCCCTCCTTGCCCAGCAGCTCAGTTCAGCATTCCCTGCCCTCAGTCTGACCAAAGCCATGGGGGAGGGCCAAGGGCCTGTTTCCCTCTCCCTCCAGGAGCTGTGCAGCTGCCAGTGGAGTCTGGGACTCTGACACAGGAGCAGCAGAGTTTCCTTTAAAGAAAGAAGGGCATTTTGCTACAGGTACAAGCAGTTTGAAGTGTCTGTACTGGCACAGGAGCACCAAGGACCGGTCTAAACTAATTCAAACCCTCTGGCCCAAACCAGCACAGATCAGAGCCCTGCCATGACCAGGTTACAGCAGACGTTTGCCCTCACTTTCCCCAACCACCTTCCCAAAATCCAGCTGGGCCTCCACCTCGTACCAGAGAGTGTCTGTCTCCAGGAACTTCACGGCCGCTCGGATCAGCTGCGTTTTGTTCCGCTGCGTGGGATTGTCCAGCGCCGTGTTGCACAGAGTGGTCTGGGGACAAAGGCAGTTTAAACTGCTGCTATTCAAGGCTGGGAGAGGCAGCAGCTTCCATGGTACAATGTCAAGAAGATACGGAGGAATTCGTGGCATATGGAGAATCGAGGGGTGCAGCTAAAATGGGGTGTAGGGCCAGAACGTGGCTCGGGTAATAGGAATCTTCTCAAATCTTTCAGAACTTTTGGAATTAGTCCACTAAGCAGCAGGGACGAGGGTTCATGGACTGCTCATCATTTCCTCCTGCCCCTCGCTATTCCCAATAACACTGTCCAGCCCCTTCTCAAGGCCCCACAGTGACAGAGACTCCCCCTAGACAAGCACCCAGCCAGTATCTAATCACCCTCACAGCTGCAGGCTGCCCAGAGAAAGTCCTGACCTCTTGTCCCTGTTTCCATGGGCAGCAGGACAGAATCACAGAATCTCTTAGGTTGGAAAAAATCTCCAAGATCATCATATCCAACCTTTGACCAATCAACTACACCAGAGCAGAGAATGCCACATCCAGTCATTAGGAGCAGGACAACCTGCTCCCTCCACATCCTGCATCTGGACACCTTTTGGAGGTCTCAGCATCCCACCCTGCTGCACTCACCAGGTGCATTGTGTAGAACTTGATGGTGTCCTTCTGGGAATCCCACTCCGTTGCCACTGCAATGGCCAAGGCCTCGCTGGGGACAGTGAAGAGCTTGGCCTGGGGCGTTTTCAGCTTTCGGTGGTCCAGGTTTATTTCAAAGCCTCCTGGGGAATCAGAGTAGAAATCCTGGGGAATCAAAGAGGAGCAGGCACTAAGGAACAACAGACAACCCCACAGCGGGAGCAGAGTCAGAGCTGGAGCTGAGGGGACGAGGGACCAGGAATGCTCAAGTTTCCCACCAGGCAGCTTTGCCACAGAGGAGGAAGGGGCAGAGCAGCTGGTGACAAACACCTGCCTCACACAGCCCGGGCTGTGGGAGCCACGCTGATGTGGTGTGGGGTGGTGACACCACTCCCAGGGACCATCCCACGGCCCTACTCACCTTCTCCTTGCGAGATGCTCACATTCTGGTAGAACCTCTTCCTCTCTGGGGACAGAAACAGCGTCATTCAGGTGGCACTTAGAGGAGATTCAGCCCCTTCCCCTGCTCCCCATCACAGCCCAGAACAGACAGAGCCCCCAGTGCTGTCGAGGTGGCCTGGCCACAAAAATCCAGCCCCTCATCCACAGCTTCCCAGCACTACCCCACTGCAATGAGCTCCACTCGGCTGGGAAGCACTGGGAAACTGGTGACAACCAGAGTCCACAGCTGGGAAGTGAATGGAACCAGCTGCACTCCTGCCAGGCTGGGGGCTCAGCTCCCTCTGCACTGCCCTCCAGTGAGTTCCAGAGTGTAGCAGGGGTGGTTTCCAAAGCAGACCTGTCCCAGCACTCCCAGTTTTGCTTTGAGATCAAACACACTCCCAACACCTGAGAGCAGGACTACATGTATTCCAAAGGATGACAAGGCTCCCACAAGGCAGGAAGAATCCACAATCCTTGACAACAGCAACCAGGTTGTTAATCCCAAACCCAAAAATCTGCCATGTGAACGGCACAGCAAGCAGGTCAGGCTGCAGGTCTGTTATTCCAGGTTAAAAAAACTCCACGTTCCCGCTGTGGAAATGGAAGGATTTGCTCAGGCTCAGCGACCTGTGAGTTTTGGGGCCTCAGAAAGCGCCACAGGCACAGCTCTAAAAACAGACTGATGTGTGTGTGTTCCCCAGAGGAGCCCTGAGGCACATCAGTGAGCTCCCAAAACCCTGCCATGAGTCACCGCGACTCTGCAGCCTCACCTCGGACAGAACGAGACTGATCCTACTGCCCTCAAACCCAAACGATTCCAGCAAAATCTGGGCAGGGGTTACACGGCCCAGAACACGCCTGAATACACCGCCCCCTCCCCGGCTGGGTCCCATCCCCCCAGAATCCCGAGAAAAAAACCAAAACACAAAAGAACCACGAGTGAGACACCGGTGCGCTGCAGACTCAGCCGTGCTGCCAGCGAACCCCCCGGCTCCGAATGGCCTCCAAAGCCCCGATCGGGGCACAGGGGGCAGCCCCGGCACCGGGACCGCTCTCTGCCCGTGGGAAGCCCGGTCCACACGGGACCGTTCCCCTCCCGCCCTCAGCGCTCCGATCCCAACCCTGCCCTGGCCCGGGGTAACCTGGAGGACCCCCGGGCAGCGCCTCCCTCCCCCAAGGGCGCTCCCTCACCTCCCGGCGGGGCATAGGCCCGGCGCCCGCACGGCCCCGCCGCGCCGCTCCCGCCAGCCCCAGAAGGCAACCGAGGGAGCCAGGCGGGCAGGCAGCGACCCCGCAGCAGCCGACGACACCCGCGCCACATCGCGACAGCCCCGACACACCCCCACCACCCGCCCCCTCGGCCGCGCTCAGCGCCGCTCCCTGGGCGCCGCCATCTTGCCGGTGGCCTCGACCAATCCCCGCCGCGAACTACATTTCCCATCGGCGCCCAGCGGCGGCCTCTCAACCAATCGGCTCCGCCACGGCGCTGCCCTCAACCAATCAGCGCGGCGGCGGAGCCGCTCTCGACCAATCAGGGCGGCGGCGGCGGAGGCGCTGCCGGGAGGGCTCCCCCCCCCCCCGGACTCCGGCGGCGGCCTCGGCGTGAGGGAGAAGCGGAGCGGGCGGTGCTCCCCCTTCCCTTCCCCTCCCCGGGCCTCGCCCCGGCCCCGGCCACGCTGGCGCCCGGGGACCCCCCCGAGATGCCTGTCCGGAGCGAGCGGCGTCGCGCCGGAGGGCCTGGAGGCGGCTCGTCATCATCATCATCCTCATCATCGTCGTCCTCCTCCTCCTCCTCCTCGTCGTCCTCCTCGCCCGCCACCGGCGGGGGAGCGGCCGCCAGCAGCCTGGTGCCGCCGCCCCCCATCAACACGGCGCAGCCCGGCGTGGCCACCTCGCTGCTGTACAGCGGCGCCAAGTTCCGGGGGCAGCAGCGCAGCAAAGGCAACGCTTATGAGGTGGAGGTCGTCATGCAGGTAATGGGGGGGCCCCCTCCCCGCCATTACACGAGCCCCTGGCGGGGCGGGAGCGGCCACCGCGGGCCCCTTGCGACAGCACCCGCATCACCTCCCATCCCTTCGGTTTCTTCACTAAACATCCTTAAACATCATAAGGGGGTGCCCGGAGTCTCCGTGCCTGGAGGTGTTTTAAGGGGGGGGTCGCCTGGCGGGTTGGGGGCTCGATCTCAGAGAGGGGTCTTTTCCCGGCCTAAATGGACTCCGTGGTGCCCGCGTTTATGCGTAATTCTCCCTGACTGTGCTAGAAACGCTGTGGTGTTTTTTGTTGGTTTGTTTTTGGGTTTTTTTTATGCTGAAAATCGATGCTTTTTTTTTTTTTTTTTGCCAAAAAGGCGGGTGGTTTTGCCGGGTGTCAGCTGAGGAGAGAAGAGGGATGAAGGGGGGGCTGCCAGCTCTGCCCGTGCTGAGCTCAGGGAAACGTCGCCGGGGTCTTTGATCACAGGTGGGGAGGGAAGATCCATCATCTCGCAGCTGAGGTTTGCACTTCCCCGAATAGCTCGCATACCCCGGAGATGCCAAGGGAAAAAGCTTGGAAAATCCCCTGGTTTTGGAGGTGCTTTTTGGAGGAGCAGGCCTGGTTTCTGCACAGAAAAAGCAGAGAGGTGCAAACTGATAACTCCTAAGACAAGTGGCATGAAAGATTGAGATTTAGGAGAAGGGCCTCCTGCAAAGTGCTGGGAGGTGTGTGGGTGATTCTGCCAGGGATGCTTTTACTCGGAGAACTCTGTGGGTTGGATTCCTTCCGGCTGGAAAGTGGGGTTTGCTTCCTGCTGGCGATTTCTGGGCACAGGGTGCTGCCTTGGAAACAGGCCTGGGATGTGGAGGTTGTCACAGGTGAGCTGGGCACCTGTAAATGATCTTTCCAGGTTGTTCCCAGCGTGGGGAAGGGCTGGCAGCTGTACCAGCTGAAGCTGAAATTATCCTTGGAAGGGTTAGGAGCTGCTTTGGATCAATCATGTACCTGTTTTTATGGTTGGACTTCGCACTCTTTTCTAGCATGTGGATATGGAAAACTCCTATCTCTGCGGATACTTGAAGATTAAAGGCCTTACAGAGGTGAGTGTTCACTGCAAAACAGCACAAAAAGGTGCTGTTTAAAGGCTTTCTTTTTTTATTTTCCTGGTGGGGTAGGAGAAGCTGCTGCCAGAAATGGGAAGTGGAGGGATTGAGCATGTTGTGGATTTGATCATGGGATATCCACTGGGGAGTGGTGCTGGCTGTAAATGTCACTGGTAATTGTCCAGCTGGAAGCTTCCAAGGATCATTAAGGTTGGGAAAGCCCTCTGAGATCATCCAATCCAACCATTAACCCAGCACTGCCATGTTAGCACTAAACCACGTCCCCAGGTGCCACATCCACATGTTTCTTGAACACTTGCAGGGGTGGTGATTCCACCACTGCCCTGGGCAGCTCTGCCAATGCCTGACCATGCTGTCAGTGAAGAAATGTTTCCTGATATCCAACCTGAGGTGTGGGGCAGGAGGGACCTTGGATTTCCCGGCGCTGTCACTGTGAGATGCGTTTTGCTGAGCTCAAGGAGCTCTGTCAGCATTTGGGTTTGTGTCTGTCGGTGACAGTTCTGACTCCACCTGTTGTCTCTCCTCTCTCCCAGGAGTACCCAACCCTCACCACGTTCTTTGAAGGCGAGATAATCAGTAAGAAACACCCGTTCCTAACACGCAAGTGGGACGCTGACGAAGATGTGGATCGTAAACACTGGGTAAATAAATCTGGGATACCTGTGGGTCTGGGAAGCTGCTGGGGAGAAGAGGTGTGCCCATGGACGAGCTGTCAGAAAGGCCTGGAAACATCTCGTTTTTGGGTGTTTTCCTCCTTCCCCGACTGGGAAGTCACTTCAGCAAACTGTGATCTGTGATGAGAGGAGAGGACATCTTGTTTTCCACTTGCTGTCCCTGGGGTTGGAAGGCAGCAGGATCAATCCCCATCTCTTGACTCCCTAAGAGAACACACTCCTTATTTTTGAGGAAAAAATGGAGTGGAGAAGGGGAGAGGGTACCAACCCTGGCAGTTGGTACCTGTCTCTCTGCTCGGGGCAGGGTCTTCCTGTTGCTGTGCTCTGGGGCCACAGCAGCCATGACCTTGCTGTTTGCCAGGCTTTGGTGTTTATTATGCTACTTTCAAAATATTTTCCTCTGTAAGTGTAGGAGCTTCTCCAGCTGGGCTGGATATGGCTGTGGGTGTCAGTAGTTTTACCCTCCTAAACAACAGCTGACACTAGAGCTCTACTCCTGGAATAAGCAACCTGTTTTGTTTTTCTTTTTTTTTCTTCTTTTTTTTTTTGTTTCAGGGAAAGTTCCAGGCTTTTTACCAGTATGCAAAAACATTTAACTCTGATGACTTTGATTATGAAGATCTGAAAAACGGGGACTATGTCTTCATGAGATGGAAGGTAAACTCTGCATGTCTGCTTCTCTGATGAGCTGCTTGCCAGCCACTGGTAAAGGCTTGTGGTGCCTGAAAGCTTCTTCAGCTCTGATGATTTAATGAAGGATCTTATCCTACCAACCCCAAAACCCACTGTACTTGCAAGTTGCAGTGTGACTCGTGTCTAGCCAGCTAATTGTGTCCTTAAGGGCTGCAGTCATGGCTAAAAACACAACAGGAAAATCTTGCTTGGTGGTGCTTCAGAGGATGAGAGAATTGGTGTCTCCAGCCACTGTGTGGGACCTGGGTGTCTTTGATTTAGAGTGGCCACTCTGCACCTCTGTTTGTCAGCTGGGAACATCAGAGAGTCACCACAGGATGCTTTGGGTTGGAAGGGACTTAAAGCTCATCTAGTTCAACCCAGGGACACCTTCCCCTATCCCAGGTTGCTCCAAGCCCTGTCTAACCTGACCTTGGACACTCCAGGGATGGGGCAGCCACAGCTTCTCTGGGCAACCTGTGCCAGGGCCTCCCCACCCTCACAGGGAAGGATTTCTTCCTAGTATTTAATCTAAATTTCCCCTCTGTCAGTGTGAAGCCATCCCCCCTTGTGGTGTCCCTCCATTCCCTGGGAAAAGTGTCTCTCCAGCTTTTTCACAAGCCCTGACAAGTCTGGAAAAGCTGCAGTAAGATCTGATCTCCCTGGAGCCTTCCCTTCACTCTCAGGCTCTGATTCCCAATTTTGCAATTGGCTTCTGGTTCACAAGGGGCAGGTGTTGAACTGAAACTGATCTTCTGCACTCTTAAAAACTGATTCTGTTCTCAGTTCTCCACTTCCCTGTGAGATGCCTGTGGTGGCAGGTGGTGAAGGGACACTCTGGTCTCTGGTCTGGCCTGCTGCAAGTGCAGGGAGAGCTCAGCCAGGAATGTCTTCGTGTTAGTGGGTGCCAATACTTGGTTTGGGAGGGCAGATTGGGGTAGGGTGGGGTTATATTCGACCAACATTTTAAAATGCAGCCTGTATTTCTTGTGCAGGAGCAGTTCCTAGTCCCAGATCACACCATCAAGGACATCAGTGGTGCTTCCTTTGCTGGTTTCTATTACATCTGCTTCCAGAAGTCAGCAGCATCTATAGAGGGCTATTACTACCATAGGAGTTCAGAATGGTAAGGAAGCCTCCTGCCTCCTGAGGGCTCAAACCAGGCTGTGACTCCTGTCCTGCTCATCCACAGCCTCGGGAGTGTCCAGGCAGGAGGTTCAGGCAGAAGGAGGGGTGTGGGCTGTGCTTGGCCTGAGCTTGGGGCAGCCCATTGGTGTGGTATGAAGTGCTGCCCTTTTGGTGTGGGGTGGAAATTTGGGCTGGCAAGGTGGAGTAGGGGAAGGTACAGGATCTGGAGAGGGTGTTAGGGGGGCCTTTGAGAGGCAGTTTGGTGCCTTCTCACACGTAACAGTTTGAGTGTTGTTCCCTTCAGGCAGAAATCCTGTCAGGCCAAGGCTTTGTATTCCGGGGTCCTTGGAGTCTTGCTTTAAGACAACAGAGCAGTCAAGGCTAATTGGAGGGGGTTTTGTTGGAGAGCTCTTTTCCCTTGGATCATTGTCCTGAGCAGCAAGTGAAGCTCTCAGGGGGAGGGAAGGAAGCAGGAGACTTTCAGACACATCCCCTGGAGCTGAGCTTTGAAAGACTTGAGTGTTAATTTGTACTTGTAGCAAACGCTGTTTGAACATGAAAGTTGTTGAACTTCAAAGAGTGTCCAAAAAAACCCCACCACAGGCAGCCCACCTGGAACGCTGCCTGGCTGCAGGTGGCTCAGAGGCACCAGAGTGGGAATCATGGAATCATTAAGGTTGGAAAAGACCTCCAAAATTGAGTCCAACCCTCTACCAAATCCCACCATTCCTACTAAACCCTGAGTGCCAAGTCTGCTTGTTTTCTGAACACTTGCAGGGATGGTGACTCCACCACTTCCCTGGGCAGCCCGTTCTAGGGTTTATCCACTCTTTCAGTGAAGTATTTCTTTCCTAATATCCAACCTGAACCTCTTCTGGCACAACTTGAAAACATTTCTCCTTGTCCTGTCAAGAGACCGACCCCCACCTGGCTCCAGCCTCCTGTCAGGGAATTGTTCAGGGTGGTGAGGAGTCCCGATGGGATTTTGGCACTGTGGGGAGTGGATGTTGGATGCCTGAACACCTCTGAGACTGTAAAGGGGGAGAGAAGAGCCAGCAGGAGCTCCCTGTAATCGTCTCCTCCACGTTTTCCTTCTCTCCCAGGTATCAGTCATTGAATTTAACTCACGTTCCTGAGCACAGTGCTCCTATCTACGAATTCCGATGACAGTCCGGATCTGATACCACCCAGAAGCAAACCGGGCAGGAGAGAGCATGGCCTGCCAGGAGAACTGTGTCCCTGTGGGAGCACGGGAATGCACTCTTCTCTCCTGCCCCTTGGACTTGCCAGAGAGAGCCTGGATGTTAACTCACCCAGCCCGAGGAGCTGCTGGAGCTTGATTCTCCCTCCTGTCGAGTGGCCATTTGATCTTTACTCTGGTTTTAAGCTACTTTAATGCACTTTCTTGTTGCACAGCTCGTTTCTCTGTCACTGAAGTTCCTCCCAGCTCTCCTTTGGAAGCTGTTTCTCAGTAGCTGGAATCAGTGCTCTGGCTTCTGAGTAATAAGGAAATGTAAGCTCAGGGCTTATATTTTCCTTGTTTTCATCCTGATGTGGATTGAAGTTGCTGGGATCTGGGTTTGTTGCCCAGATTTCCAGCTCTGATGCTCCCAGAGCCGGGTCCTGGGTGTGAGGCTCAGCTGTGGAGTCTGATGGGGAGTGTTGGCAGAGGTAAGGCTGGAATGAGGCTTTGCTGGCTAACAAGGTTAGCCAGGGCTGCAGATCTGTCAGGAACACCGGCCCTTTGGAGCTGGGAGCTGTTCCCGTGTCTGGATACGCCACTGGGAATTAATTTGATGTACGGACTTCCAGGCTCTCAGTAAAGTGGATCTGAACTCTGCTTGTAGGTGTATATTTGCTCTTTACTTAAGTTAAGGGTAAAAAAAAAAAAAAGGAAAAAAAAAAGACAAAAAAAAAAGACTTTTATTAAAAAATATATATATATCTATTTTTATGGTTCCTTTTCCAAAGGACCCTATGGCAAATGCACAAATACTCGATTCCATGTTACCGTTTTCACATTGAAAACCAGGAATGTCTGTGTTTTTATATCCGTGTATGTATCCAGCTCAGCTTTGGGAACGTATCTGGGGCGCAAGCTCTGAGCAGGGTCACCCTGGCACTGCTCAGCGTTTGTCCTCACCCTTCATGCTTCACCACCACTGCTTGACACCTTTTTACAAGGAAAAAAATAAGAAAAAAAGGAGAAAAAAAAAACAAAAAAACCCCTCCCAGTAGCTCCCTCTGACTCTGAATGTTCCAAGTGACACGACTTAAGGCTCCGTGTGCCAAAGTGTGTGTGTGTGTGTGTGTGTGTGTGTGTGTATGGATGTGTGGGGTGGGTTTTTTTTTTTCAAAGACACTTTAAAACTTGGCCTCAGTTGTGTTTTTACCGTGTCAGTCCCAGCTGAGGGGCTTTTGTGAGAGTTCAGTTTGCCTTTTTCTGGCTGGTTTAGAACCCAAGCCCCTCTGGGCAGGCTCGTGGCACGGGTGGGTGCCGAGGACGGGTTTTTCCGCCGGGGAGAGGGGAGCGAAGCCTCTGAGGTGCTTTGGGTTTGCTTCTTTTGAACTAACTTCCTTCTTTTTTGGCAGCAGTTGAATCGCTTGTTTAAGCCTTAACGAGGAAGGATTCAGGGCTTGCTGAGCCCCTTTCCTCTGCTCCAGGTCGGGATCTTGCGTGGTCAGGCTGGTCTCGGGAGATGATGCGGAATTCGGCCGCCTCGTGCGTGCCGTGCTCCGTGGATCAGCCCTTCTCCCCAGGGAGAGGTGTTGGGGGAGAAGGGGGAGACCTGGCCCTTCCAGGGAGTGTGTGCTGGTGCCTTGGCCGTTGCAGGAGGATGTGTAGGGAAGCATGGAGATGATTTGGGGCTGCGGGCAAAGCAGTTGGGAAGTGCATTCCTGTTTTATTCTGCTCCTCTCGGAGGAACTCGGCCCCTCTTGGGGCGAGGGGTTTCCTCACGGATGGTGCTGGGAGATGTCCTGGTTTTAGAGGTGAAAACCTGTGGTGCTGCTCCACGGTGGGGGTGAAGCCTCCTGCCAGGTGCTGTGTGGGTGCAGGGACCTGGCTCCAAGGGCTCTTCCCAGCCCTCCCGAGCTGTCTGTGCAATATTGGAGGTGGCACCAGTGTCCCTGTGCTCCCAGGGCTGTCAGTGCCAGTGGGACACTTGGATTGCTGGCATGGTTTAGGTGACTCTGGTTGTTGGCAGGAGCTGAGTTGGGAGGGTCCTGTGGGTGTGTAACTGTCCCAAAACCTCTGAGGTTTTTCCTTGAGACTTGATATGTCGCGAGAAGGGTGTGGAAGGAGCATCCTGCTCTCTGCTTGTCTCCTTCCCACCGTCCTGAAAGGAGTTTCAGCTGAATTCCAGAACTGTCTGGATTTGACACGTGGTGGGTGCAGAGCAGGTCGAGGAGCCGAGGGGTTCACGGGGGCTGTCGAGGTGTGGATTTTCCCTCCTCGAGAGGCTTTGCTTTGGTTTTCCTTTTCTTTGACTTGTTTGAGCTGAGGAGGAACGTTACGCATGTCCTGGTGTGGTGAGAGAGAAGGGCCCAGGGGAGGATTTTGGGGGGCAGAGGTGAGAAATGGGGTGTTTGGGGCTGGGAGAGGTGATGGTGTCTCTTGGCCTGTGCTGTGTGGGAGCAGAAGGGTGTCCATGTGGGATGGATGGAGAGGGGGCCGAGGAGGTGCTTTGTGGAGCGATCAACGTCCAAATTAAACATGAACTGTATTTGAAAGGTCTGTGTCCATGTGTGTTTGTCCAGCAAAGCACTTCACACTTCTAGGGCGTTGCTGTGCTTCATCTCCTCCCTCAAGGGCTTCTCCAGGAGTCCCATCAGCTGCTGGTGGCCTTAATTCAGAAGATCACAGAATTCTTTTCATTGGAAAAGAACTCCCAAGTCCACCCTGTGCCTGATCCCCACCTTGTCACCCAGCCCAGAGCACTGAGTTCCACAGCCAGTCCTTCCTTGGACACCTCCAGGGATGGGGACTCCAAACCTCCCTGGGCAGCCCCTGCCAAGGCCTGACCACCCTTTCCATGGAGAAATTCCTCCTCATGGCCAACCTGAGAACCTCCTCTGGAGGCAGTTTCTTGTACTCTTGCTGGTTCCCGACCCCGCCCTGGCTCCAGCTCCTGTCAGGATCCACCTTAGTTAGAGGGGCAGGAGTGGGGCAGCCCCGCTGCGGGGCTTCCCTCGAAGCTTCCTGCTTCCTGCGGCAGTTCCCTGCGAGCAGCTCCCTCCGCAGCCCCATTCCCCGCCGCTCTCGCTGCCACCCGTGTCCCCTCCCCACCCACTCGTGTCCCCGCCGGGGTCCCCTGGCGGTGGCGGCGGGCGGAACGCGCGGTGCGGGGCGCGGGGCGCGGGCGGAGCGCGCGGGGCGCGGGGCCGGCCCGGACGCGTGACGGGGACGGACAGGCCGGGCCGGCGGCGCTTCCGGCGGGCGCGGAGCGGGGTCCGCCATGGGAATCCTGGAGAAGATCTCGGAGATCGAGAAGGAGATCGCCCGCACGCAGAAGAACAAAGGTGCGGGGCGCGGGAGGGCGCCAGGGGGACCGCGGGGACGGCGGGCGGGCACAGCCCGGGCGGGGGTGATGGAGGGGCTGGGAGAGGGTGAGGGGGATGAGGGAGTGGGATGTGAGGGGTACGGGGAG
>NW_020955910.1:152639-291857 GCF_003031625.1 Empidonax traillii | reverse complement strand
GCCTGTGTCATTCCAGCCACCGAGTACCACCTGGGGCTGCTGAAGGCGAAGCTTGCCAAGTACAGAGCTCAGCTGCTGGAACCTTCCAAGTCCCCGGCGGCCAAGGGCGAGGGCTTCGATGTGATGAAATCGGGAGATGCCCGCGTGGCGCTGATCGGCTTTCCTTCCGTGGGCAAGGTCAGTCGGGGGCCTGTGCTCCCAGGCAGGCTCCTTGTGGTTTGTAGTGGCTGCAAAGCAGATCTGGAATCACAGGAACCGAGGAATGGCTTGGGTTGGAAGGACCTGAAAGCTCGTCCCGTGAGGTCCCGGTTGGAATGCTGCGTGGGGGCTGCTGCCCTCAGAGTAAGGAGGGCGTGGGGCTTGTTGGGGCAAGTCCAGAGGAGGCCACAAAGTTACTAAGGGGACTTAGGGCACCTCTGCTGTGGGGGCAGGCTGAGAGAGCTGGGGGTGATCAGCCTGAGGAGGCAAGGTTGTGTGGAGACCCTCAGAGCACCTTCCAGGATCTGAAGGGGCTCCAGGGAAGGTGGAGAGGGACTGTTCATCAGTGACAGGATGAGGGGGAATGGGTTCAGACTGAAAGAAGAGAAGTTTAGGTTAGACATGCAGAGGAAATCCTTCCCTGGGAGGGTGGGAAGGCCCTGGCACAGGTTGCCCAGGGAAGCTGTGGCTGTCCCAGCCCTGGAAGTATCCAAGGCCAGGTTGGACGGGGTTTGGAGCAATCTGGGACAGTGGAAGGTGTCCCTGCCCATGGAAAGAGGTGTGGCATGAGATGAACTTTAATGTCCTTTCCAACCCAAACCATTCCATGATTCCATGGTTTTGTTCCATGTCCTGAAACTCGTTCTTGCCCAGCCCCAGCACTGCTGAGGGGAGAGGGGGGAGTACAGGGTTTATCTCTGTTCAGTGACAGCGTCACCACCTCACTCCCTTGGAACAGCCACATCTCCCACAGGCTGAGGAGCACTTTGGTGTCACTTGTTTTGCCTTTTCACTTGCCTGTCTCTAGTGATGGTGATCTCTTGCCTTTCAGTCCACGTTTTTGAGTTTAATGACCTCAACCGCCAGCGAAGCCGCGTCGTACGAGTTCACCACACTGACCTGTATCCCAGGAGTTATAGAGGTGAGTGGGATTCTCCTCCCTTTGGCACAGTAGTGTTTGGAAACCCAGCTGTGTGAATGTGTGTTTGTCCCGGTTCCATTTGTGCCACTAAGGAGCAGAGACATCCAAAGGTCTGCGCTGGATTTCGCTTCAAGCTTTAGGAGATCTTGATTGCTTGGGGGTTTCAGGGCTTCTGCAGCCTGCAGTGCTGATTTGGCTCTTCCCTAAACTCCATAACTCTTCAGGATTGACTGCCTGATCAGGATTTGTGTGCTGCTGTTTGACTGACCAGGGCAATACAACAGTGCTCAACTGAAGTTTGTGTAATTGCTGTCGGTGCCAGTGACCAGATGGCTGCAAACCTTGACAGATTTGTTTTTAATGAAACTTTAAAAGAGGCAATCTGTACTGTGGTCAGTTTTGGAACAAAATGCAGCTCCTCCTGCCCTTGAGGAGTTTTGTTAGTGGTGGCTTAAGCATCCATCAGCAAAGCAAATGATAAAGGGCATCAAACTGGAAAGTGCCCAGAAGTAGTGAAGAAATCTAGGTCAGGATGGAAAGGGGAGTTAAATAATGAAAGTTACTGTATTGGTGTGAAGAGGGACATAAATACTGTAACTCATCCAAGCACAGCTGTGAGCTGAAAGCCAATGCCCTGCAGATCTGAGGAATGATGCTCAGGTGCCCTGCAAAAAGCTTTCAACTTCCCATCCTTCTGTTTCCTTTTCAGTACAAAGGAGCCAATATTCAGCTGCTGGATCTGCCTGGAATCATTGAAGGAGCAGCACAAGGTTGGCCCGTTCTCTGTGTTCATGGAAAGGAGGGGGTTGCCCTCAGCAGTGCCCCTGGGTGTCTCAGGCATTCACAGGTTTCCTGGGCCAAGAGTTCCCGCATTGGTTTTCCAAATCTTAGAGTCTTTGATCCTCTGTGAGGCACAGTTCCCACCTCTGAGCCTGCATATAAAGGTCTGTAGGTAGCAGAAGGATGCTTTTGTGGTGGTGGGAGCCAAAGCCAGTCAGTCACTTCTCACCTCCTTGCCTGGGTGTTATCTGGCTCATCTGTTTTCTGGTGCTGAGGAAATCTAAAGAAAGATACTGGAGAGGTGTGGGGGGGAATTACAGTTAAACAGTAACCTCATTTGACTAATTCCCTGAATTCCTGCCAGTCCTGCCATGACTCCTGATTCTGGGAAGAGATGTTGGCTTTGTCTCTCTGCATTGTCATTGTCCTGATTGCCTGGGCATGTCTGAAGGTAGCTTAGGAAATCATAGAGTCGTGGAATATCCTGAGTTGGAAGGGACTTACAAGGATTATCCAGTCCAACTCTTGTCCCTGCACAGGACACCCCAGCAATTCCCCCCTCTCCCTGAGAGCATTGTCCAAACACTCCTGGAGCTCTGGCAGCCTTGGTGCTGTGCCCACTGCCCTGGGGAGCCTGTTCAGTGCCAACCACCCTCTGGGGGAAGAACCTTTCCCTGAAATCCAACCTGACCCTCCCCTGACACAGGGGGATCTGTTTCCTTGTGTCCTGTCACTGGTCACCAGAGAGAAGAGATCAGTGCCAGAACATGCCTTAGGAAACTTTGGAAAATCTCCTAATGGTCTCTTTTTTGGAGGAGCATGGCCTGGTTAATAAGATCTCTCTCCTTTTTGACCAGAAAGTGTAACCCCTCTGCACAGGTGCCCCAGGCTCAAACCCCTGTCCTGAGTGAGCTCTTTGCTGCCTGGAGCTGCTGCCAGGGCCCCCAGCAATCGACTGCAGCCAGGGTGGCCCTGCAGGACCTTTCTCCTTGCTTCCAAGCTGCTGCACAGGGCAGGAGTCCCCATCTGCCGTGGAACTCATGGCTGTTTCCTCTTGCTGATGCACATCCACCTGCTGTTTCCCCAGGGAAGGGCAGAGGTCGGCAGGTGATCGCTGTTGCCAGGACAGCAGACGTTGTTATCATGATGCTGGATGCCACCAAGGGGGAGGTGCAGAGGTGAGTGTGTGCTGGGCAAGGGGGGCTGGGATCAGGGCTGGGCTCAGGGCTTCCCATATGCCCAGGAAACGTGCCACAGCTCCCTGAGGGGTTATGGAGAGCACCTGGGGAAGTGAGCTAAATTAAATTAAATTAAATATGAAGATGGAGGTTGTACTCCATGAGAAGCATCATAGCTGACTGCTTGGGTTCTCAGCTGAAGGATCATTCCCACAGGGTGGCTGTGAGAGATGGGAATGTCAACCAGGATCTCCACCACAGACTCTGGCCTGCTTTAGGTGGGTTTTAGGTTGTAGTGAAAGCTTTTGGCAGGGCTGTCTCAACACAGAAGTGAAAGAGGAAAGGTCTGGGTGTCACCTGGCCACGCTCAGCCTCATAGGTACTAACATGCAGTGTCCCTGCAGGGCCCTGCTGGAGAAAGAACTGGAATCCGTAGGAATCCGGCTGAACAAAAGCAAACCAAATATCTACTTCAAGGTGAGGCTTCCTGAGCTCCTGCAGGTGTCTGGCTGCCTGCCCAAAGCCCAGCTCACTGCGTGCTGCCCCTCGTGTTAGACAGGCTGAGGGGGGCTGTGGGTTTTGCAGAATGTTCTCACGTTGCTTCGTTGCCTCCTGCAGCCCAAGAAGGGTGGAGGCATCTCCTTCAACTCCACTGTCACGTTGACTCAGTGCTCCGAGAAGCTGGTGCAGCTCATCCTCCATGAGTACAGTATCCTTTGCTGAAGCAGGAGACCCTTCAGCCATCAGCAGGTCACGAGTCCAGTGGTTCCTGCTGTGGGACAGCCTCGGTGTCCCTTTGGTGCTGGTTCTCCCGAGGGAGCTCAGCCTGGGGCTCGCAGTGGTTGCAGAATTGTGTTGGGATTTGGGCCTTGACAGCGTTCACCTCAGAAATCTTCAACGCTGAGGTCCTGTTCAGAGAGGATTGTTCCCCTGATGAGTTCATTGATGTGATTGTAGGCAACAGGGTCTACATGCCGTGCCTCTATGTGAGTATCTTGGGCAGCCTGGCTTCTGTTGCATCTGACATCTCCTTTCTGTGCCAGAGGAAACACTGGATCTTCACAGAATCATGGCATGGTTTGGGTTGGAAGGAACCTTAAAGCTCATCCCATTCTACCCCCTTGCCATGGGCAGGGATACCTTCTACTATCCCAAATTGCTCCAAGCTCCGTCCAACCTGGCCTTGGACACTTCCAGGGATGGGGCAGCCACAGCTTCTCTGGGCAACCTGTGCCAGGGCCTCCCCACCCTCGCAGGGAAGGATTTCTTCCTACTATTCCATCTAATCCTGCCCTCTCAGCGTGAAGCCATTCCCCTTAGTCCTATCACTCCATGACCTTGTTCCTGGCTCCTAAAACAGTAGCAATTTGGGGTTTAAGAGGTGGAAAACGGCTCAACAGGGAGGTTTTTTTATAAGCTTTGGATGTGCTGTGTGTGTTCCCTGGGCCCTCTTGTGGCTGGTACTGCCCTGGAGCAGCGGAGCTGCCGGTCCTGGTGCCGGGGCTTTGATCCCACGTGTGGAACTTCCAATTCCCCTGCTGCCAGCTCCATGCTTGGCTTTCCACTGCTGGTCCCTTGTGTGCCAGAGGTCCCTTAATGGCTCTCTTTGTAGCCCCTGGGTCTGTATGAAATAAAAACCACAGGAGAATGCATTCCAAGTCATCCCAAAGGGAGAATTTTAAAAGGCCAAAATTTCTATTCAGGCTTCTGAAATTTTTCATGGTTGATTTTACTGAGAGCCTTGGCTTATCCTCTGACAGGATCTGCATTTCTACTCCAGGTGCTGGAACCACCTTGCTACACCTACCTGTGCCTGTGTTACGGTGTTGCTGAACTGCCTTCCTAAGGGCTGTGTTGTTTTTCCCTTTGGTTTAGGTTTATAACAAGATTGACCAGATATCCATGGAGGAAGTGGATCGTCTCGCTCGGAGGCCCCACAGTGTTGTCATCAGGTAGGAGCTGTCACGCTGCCTTTTGTGTGCTGGGTCATTTCACACCCCTTCCTCCAGCTTCTCCCAGGAAGTGGCTGCTCCCAGGGCTGCTGGGGTGAGAAGCAGGGTTGCTGTGCAGCTTTTTCCGGGCTTTCTTCCCCCCGGAGAGGCAGGCAGTTTGGCTTCTCCATGCTGTCTCCTGTCTAGCTTGTTTCCTTAGAAGTGCTGATATTTTTGATGGAGCTTTGCTGCTTCAGAGCTGCTCACCCTTCTAGAAGCCTGATTTATTTCATAGAATCGTGGAATGGTTTGGGTTAAAGCTCATCCTGTTCCAGCCCCTGCCATGGGCAGGGACACCTTCCACTAGACCAGGTTAATCCAAGCCCCGTCCAACCTGGCCTTGGACACTTGCAGGGCTGGGGCAGCCACAGCTTCTCTGGGCAACCTGTGCCAGGGCTCTCCACCCTCACATTAAGGAATTTCTTCCTATTATCTACTCTAACCCTGCCCCTCCTTCAGCTTAAGGCCATTTCACCTTGTATTTTTCCTTTCCTGGCCTCATTAAAGACTCTTCCCTCATTCCCCAGCACTTTGATAAGACAGTTCACCTTGTTCTCCTGGATCTCTAAATCACAACAGCAGTAAACAGATGTTCCTGGTGTTTTGCAGCTGTGGCATGAAGCTGAACCTGGATTACTTGCTGGAGAAGCTCTGGGAATACCTGGCACTTACCTGCATCTATACCAAGAAACGAGGACGTAAGTGACCACGAGCTGAACAGAAGGCTTGAAAAGCACAAAGGCTGCTACTCATCAAAGGCAGACAGGCTGCCAGCAGGGCTTGTGCCTTGGAAATGCTGGAATTATGCTCTCCCTCACCAACTTTCAGCTCCTGAGAAGAGCTTTCTGCTCTATCTAATCCTACCGTGTGTGGATCCCCCCACGGTCCTCCTATTCTGTCTTACAAGAGCTGAATTTTAATAAGTCTTTGCATGATGATACAAGGAAATAAAGTGTGCAAGTTCACAGCTTTCTTCCTTGTTATGCACGCTGTGATGAACAGTTCAGCCCCTCACAACCCAGAAGAAAGTTTCCTGTTCCTACTGCAAGTAGTTTGGTGATTCCCATGCCCTTGGCAGTGCCTTTGATCCTCCTTTTGCTTTACAACGTACTTGCAGCTTCTCCCAGTGACAAAGGCACATCTGTAACCTGTTCCAGGTTGGTTGTGAACAGCTGAACTTGGGTGGATATGGGGAGATGGAGGAGCTTTCCCTGAGCTTGCTTAAGCTCTGAAATCTGGGGGAGTTTGGTTTCCCTTGAGCAGGTGTGTTTTGCTTTGGGTGGTTTTGTTCGTCCTAAGTCAAGTGTCTGGGATGGAGTTGGATCAGGTGGTTTGTGAGGAAGCTGCTGACTGTGGTGTGGGTCACTGCACTTGAGGGCAGTGGAGATTTGATGCTTTCAGCCACTGGATACCTGTTCAGTCTGGGAGCAAGGAAGGAGGAATTTGGGAGTAGTAAGCACAGGGTGATGTGAGATAGTGTCAGCATATTAGAACACACTTGATGAAAATCCAATGCTTTTTTTCCCCTCCCTTCTGCTTCTCCACAGAGAGACCAGACTTTACAGATGCCATTATCCTACGGAAAGGGGCCTCCGTGGAGCATGTGGTAATTTTTCTGCATGTTTTACATTTCCCTGTGTGCAGAAGGCACAGGTTCCTCTCGGACCTGCTGTGATTTGTGCTTCATAAAGCTCAGGACCTGTCAGTGTTTAGTTGGGCTCCTCCTTTTCTTGCCTTGATTGATTTTTATCTGCCTCAGGTTTCTTTCACGGCTGCTGTGAAAGGTTTAAACAATAATTATTGAAAGCAGCCCAGTGAAAAGCACATGGAAGCAGTGGAAGGGGGCTTTTTGTGGGCTGGTGATTCCTGTTCTGTATTGTTTCAAGTGCTGTTAGCTGGCTCTTAAAGTCATTACTGTAATTTCTGACATAGGCCTTCGTGTCTTTTAGTTCCTGGCTATTGAAAAAGTTGTTTGCAAAGAGATGTCAATAAATACTTCACCTTCTGCCTGTCTGTCTTGCAGTGCCATCGGATTCACAGATCATTAGCCAGCCAGTTCAAATATGCCTTGGTGTGGGTAAGTGTTTGACAGCTAATGGAATTCCTGTCCTCAGGTGTCTCTGACTGGGTTTCTCCTAATCCTTTTCCCCATTTTTTTTTTTTTGCTTTAAAGGGGACAAGCACAAAGTACAGCCCTCAAAGAGTGGGCTTAACCCATATGATGGAGCATGAAGATGTCATTCAGATCGTAAAGAAGTAACTCTGCTGGTGCCTGGCCTTGTCTTTAATCACTGCAATTGGAACTGACAGAAACAAAACAAAACACACACAACACAAAAAAAAGAGAAAAAAAATAAAGAGAAAGGAAAAGAGAGACGTGTTCCACAGCCAAGAAAGCTTCTGTGAAGCTCCTTCTCTTGGAGGAAGGCAGAAAATGAGGCTACTGTGCTTGCAGGTGGGGATGGGGAAGATGGGTTTCCATCTCGCAGTGTTTCAGGCCAAGTAACGTTTCTTAAAAATTCAAAAGGAGCCAGTTCTTCTAGGACACAGTTCCCACATCCAGCAGTGTCCTGCCTCTCGTAGGGTTTGCACAGGGATCCACGTGTTCACCCTCCTAGGGAAGCATTTGGGTTGGTGTGAACCAATCTGGCCCTGTGCTTTGGGCTGAGAGAACGTTGCTGATGCTTTGCTGCTCATCCATTCACTTAATTTAAGCATTGATCTGAAACAGAATCAAAAGTTCTCCCTCCCCTGCTCCTTGGACGCATCTGCAGCCGAGACGGCCCCAATTTATAACAGTCCCACCTCAATTAACATTAAAACCTGGCACTCTGTGCCTCTCTTAGCCCTGCAGTGGGGTTTGTAGGACATCCTGGTCCAACTGGTACTGAGAGATGAGAAATTAAACAGTTAATGAATGGTTATCTTGGCCACACTGCAGCGGGGTACGATCCAAGAGCCGCAGTCTGCAGTGAGGATTTACTTCTGGCATGTCACTCGCTGAGGAGCTGCCCTGGGAGCTTCCTCCTCTGCTGGGCAGGAGTTGTCCTGCCTGTTAGTCCCCCAGCTGGGGTTCTTCTTTAACCATGCCCCTGAATTCCAGTCACAGCTCTTGGGAGCTCAAGGTACCATCCCATGCCATGGGTTTCACGCCAGCCCTGTCAAACATTGTTGCTTGTCTGGATGTTGTTCATCAGAAGTCTGGTATTTTTTCTAATCATGCTTTTCCATTGAATACCGTTGCTAAATAATTCAGAGTGCCTGATAGAGGACAGCTCTTGCCTTCTGGGATCAAGAGCTGCCAATAGCTTTTATTTTCTTTCACTGGAAAAGGGTTCGGTCTGATGTGGATGAGAAACTGTGAGGACAGGTGCGACGCCTGTCTGAGCAGGGCTCCTCCCTCCTCCCTGCTCCTCTCCACCCCTCACAACCTGATGGAGCAGAAATGGAAGGATTATTTTATTTGAGAAAATAAAAAGTCGCTGTTTTATGTGAACGGTGGGTGGATGGCTCGGTGTGTTTCCTAACGCTCTGTTTTACCTCCAGCCACCCCGAGGAATCCTGGATGCTGGCGCAGGAGGTTGTAGGGGGGAGTAGAAGGTCAAGTGCCTGCAAGAGGTTGGTGATGGGAGATAAATAGATGTTACACACACAAGCTAAGAAGGTGACTTTGAACTCTGTAAGTCCTCTTCCCCCTTTCCTGGCTTTGTTCACAGCTGGAGCACAGAGCAAACCCCGAACACAGAGGCAGCGAGGGGGGAACGAGCTCCAAATTATCCATATTATCCCTGAGCTGGCAGTGGAAGGCAGGCCCTTCCTGGTGTGAGCTGGGTGGGATGCTGTTCCAGCACATTAACTCGCCCTTCCTATTTTCTGTGAAGGTCACACAGGCAGAATTGCCCTCACAAAGACTTTTGGTTTCATTTTGTCCCCGAGTTTCTGACTTTTCCCTCAAAATTCTGGAGGCTGCCAAGGCTCAGCACGGAGCTGGGCAGCCAGAACTGCTGACAGGGCTTCATCCTGAGCCCTGGCAGTGCAGGGAGCTGGGGAGGTGCTTGGTGTGCGGCTGAATGCACAGTGTTACCTGCTGTTACCTATTCTTGGGTGGTTGGTGCTACCTCATTGTGTTTGGGTTCCAAATTGATTTTAGCATACTGTTGAAACCCCCTCTGCCTAATTAGCCTCATTTAGGAAAATGGGCATTTTTCCCTGTTAAGAATGAACCGATCCATGATTAAAATTGGAATGGGGATTGAAGTAAAAATAGTGAAGCTAGAAGAAGCCAACTTCTTTTTTCAGTGAGAGGAGCTGTTTTGGCAGGGAGTTTATAGCTGCACTTGAAAATGCACCATTTAATTGCAGTATTCCTTCTTCCAGGCACTTCCCTAATTGTTCTGCACTGATGTTAAAAAGCTGCGAACGTTGCAGTTTGTGCAGGGGTGGGTTTGCTTGGACATCTCTGAATCCTGAGGAGGCAAGATCCGAAGGGTGAGGGGAGAATCTGCTGCGGCACTGGGGTTGTACTGGAGTCTCCTGAGTTTTGTGGAATTTGCAGTATTTCAGTATTTAAGGGGAGCTCACTAAAAAGGTGGAGGGGGAATTTTTAAATGAGCAGACAGTGATAGGGACAAGGGGAATGGTTTTAAATTGACAGGGGAGATGCAGATTAGATGTTGGAGGAAATTCCTCCCTGTGAGGGTGGGGAGGCCCTGGCACAGGTTGCCCAGAGAAGCTGTAACTGCCCCATCCCTGGAAGTGTCCAAGGCCAGGCTGGACAGGGCTTGGAGCAACCTGGGCTGGTGGAAGGTGTCCCATGGCAGGGACTTGGAACAGGATGAGCTTTAAGGTCTCTTAACCCAGACTGTTCTGAGGTGATTCTATGATGTTTCTATGCATTGGCCTGACCCCCATTGACTCCACAGGGGAGCTGCTGAAGGGAGATGTGCTCTGAGACTCCTTGCTGTGTGTTTGGGGAAGGGCTGTCCTCTCTGGGGGGATGGGTAGAGGCAGGAGCTGTGGATTTTCCCCCAGAACATCAGCACCCTGCATTTCAGTGCTGTAGGAGGGAAGCCTTGGCTGGGTAATGCCCAGACAAAGCCGCCCTCAAACAGCCCAGCTGGTGCTCTGTGCTGCAGCTCCTGCCCTTCCCCTGCTCTTCCAGCTGCCTCCAGGTTCATTCCTGCTCTTCCCAGAGGGCTGTGCTCATCCTGCCCCATCCCTGGGGCCGTTCCCCTGGCTGAGCACAGTGCTCCAGGTGCGGAGCAGGGCGGATCAGCTTCGCTCCGGCCCATCAACCACCCTCCATCTCTGGAACCAGCGGCGGCCCCAAGGCGTGCTCTGTTTGAGATGCCTGTTCCAGGCAATCAAGCAGGTTTGATTGGCTGAACGCTCTTCTTATAATTTAATTTAGTCAGGAATCGTTTGCGAGGTAATAAAAAGCGACTCTGCCTCCAAATACATTCATTTAATTCAATGAGAGGCGGTTGCTGCGGCGGGCTCGGCTCAGCCAGCTCCCCTCACCCCATCACGGTGACATCCCCAAGTGCCGCTCGGGGCCGTATATAAGAGCCACGATCCGCAGTGACAGCTTAATTGTCTCAAATGCTGACAAGGGTCACCCCAACCAGCCATCGGGGGCGCGGGGGGCCGGCTCGGGAGGCTGCGGGGAGGAGGATTTACGGCTGGCAAATAGTTTTGAATTCCTCCGGTTGCGCCTGCTAAATGATGAACCTGCCCCAAGGGGATTGGGGCTATTGATTGTAATTTGCAGTTAAGCCCTCGCAGTTCTGAGGAATCAGCATAATAAATACCCACCGCATTACAAGTCGGGGGACGTGCCTGCCTGGAGGAGAAGGAAGTGGGGAGGTTTTTCCCGGCTCGGGTGCTGCAGCAGGATGCTCTTTGCTGCCTCCGCGTTTGGGAGAGCCACTGGCTCCATCACTGCAGGAAAATGGTTCCCCGTTTGGTGGGATGCGGGAACCCAGTGCTGGGGTGGGGAGGAGGAAGCTTTGTGAAGGGAGGTAGAGATGCCCTGCTTGCCTGAGACAGAGAGGATGATTCAGTGTTGTTGGGATGATTGTTGGGATGAGGCTGCCAGAGCCTCAGGAGCTGGTTGCTCCCAACCCAGCTTTGGAGAAGGGTGTAGGCAGGGTGCATTTGTCCCTCACTCCGATTCTCCAGTGATTTGTTGTCCTAAACTCACATTGTTTTAGGGGCAGGAATGGGTCAGGGCCATTTTCCAGCTGTTCACATCTGGGCTGCACTGAGGTGCAGATCTGTGTTCCAAAAGGGACTGTCCAGCTGTGTCACCAGGGAAGGGACGGGACCATGGGAGAAGGGGACCCTCGGTGCCTCCCTGCCCCTCCCCAGCTCTGCCGAAGGAAGATCAGCTCCCATCCCTCCGCTCACGAGTGGAGATGAGAATAATAGCGCTCATCAAATATGCATCGGGTCCTGCAGCTGCCGCAGCACCGATGGCTCCAGGGGAGGGATGGTCCCCGGCAGGAGCGGGGCCAGGAGCACCGGGCCAGCCCCAGGCCACGCAGGCGAACTGGCTACCCCAGGTGAGTGGCTGCGGGTCCCCCAGCCGGGTGGCACCTCCCTTGGGCTTGCAGGGGCCACACTGCCTTGGCCGGACTGACCTTTGTGTGTGATGTTGGTCCTTTAGGCAAACGCTGCAGCTCAGATCCTCTGGGACAGGGTGTGTGGTGTTCTCTCGCCTCTGCCTGTCCCTGCCTGTCCCTACCTGTATGCTCGCTGCCTTTATCCCCCCCTTATCTCATCTTCTGCCTCCCACCTTTCCAACAGCCCCACATTCCCACGGCACTCCAGTGCAGAGCAGCCTCCCCTGAACGCCCCCTCCTTCCCCAGGACCCTCTGCCCCATGTCTTCCACCATCCCTTCCCCACACTTCTTTTTCCATGTGCCTGTTTTACCCTGGGAAAGCTCTCGGGCTTGGCTCTGGGGTGAGGTGATGGCCCAGGGCTGTGACCTGGCTCCAGGGCTGCCAGCCAGCACTCCTGGGTGCACGCCAGCGTCGTGCCCAGCTGGTCTGTGCTTCCAGCATCTGCTCCGGCCTCTCTGCTCCCATAACACCTCCCTCGTGGGCAGCAGGCAGCAGCTGGCAGGCAGGGATGTGCTGTGCATTGCCCGTGTGCTGGGCCCCCGTGCTCAGTTTGGAGGAGGGGAACTGGAGGGGGTAGAAATTAGCCAGGTCAGGGGGGCGATGGGTGCTCGGGGGAGCAAGGAGAGACCCCACATTTCCCCAGGGACTTGCTGCTGTCACATGGCTGGGTTGGTCCAGCTTATCCCTGCGTTCTCAGCGCTCCTGGGGCTGTGACTGGAGTGACAAGAGCTGCAGCAGGGCGGCCCCACCTGCCCACAGGTGTTCGAAAGTGAATGTGCAACGATGCAGAACTGATGACAGGGAAGGGGATACGGTGAGAGGCGCTGCCGCAGCCGGGAAGTGCCCGGGCCGGCTCCCTGGGGCCGGAGCGTGGAGCTCCTGGGAAGCAGAGCAGCAATGGGGCCGGCCTGGTGTGGTGTGGTGTGGTGTGGTGGCACGGAGCCCCGCTCCGGCTGTAACTGGAAACAGGCTGTAAGCGGACCCGGGGCCGGCTGCTGACCGCAGACCTGCTTGGAGACGCGGAGCTGCTGCCCCCGGAGCTGTGCCCGGCGATGGTACACTCCAAAGGGACACTCCAAAGGTACAGTCTGGGGCAGCCGCGCGTCCTGCCGGGCTGGGGGGGAGGAACTGTCTCCATCCCCTCCCAGGCCGTGGGGCTGGGACTGTCCCAGTCCATGTCCCTGGGGTGAGATGGCTTTCCCTGGCTCACCCACGTGGCTGCAGCCATTCAGGAGTGACGTGGTCAGAGGATGCTCTGGGCATCTTCTCCTGTTGCCACCCCAGAGACCCCTCACTGCCAGGTTTGGCCCCCACGGTGTCTGTCATGTCCTGCTGCTGGATGCAGCCATGCCCAGACACCCTGGAAAGAACCACCAAGTGTGGGTGCCCACGGTTTGGGGTTCGTGGCCTTGGGTTCCCCCTCCAGCCTCCAGCATCTGCCACCATTCCGCTGAGTCTGGGAATGAATGCCCTTCTCCCAGCTCTGCTGTGCCAAAGTCTGTGCCCAAGGATAAGGAACATGGGGAAGTGTGAGGGGGTCTGGTATGGGAGCTCAGGCTGTGGAAGGCAGTTCCTGTGTGGGATGAAGCTCCCTTCAGGAGCTGTGCCAGCACCGAGAGCACTGTGGGGCCTGCTGCCCTGCCTGGGAGGGATGGAGGAGTGGACTGTAGGGGCAGTGGGATGGCAGCACCTTGCTCACAGCCAGCAGAGAAGGAGAGGCTGTGTCTGTGTCTGTTTGAGGGGGTTCCCTACCACATCATGGTGCCCAGGCCTTGCACAGCTGGATGCCGCTGCTGCTGCTCTCCCCTAGGTCTCCCCAAATACCCCCAGCGAGGGGGTGCAGCGGGTGCTGCCCCTCCCCACACCGATCCTGCTGCTGCCCACAGGTGATCTGTGAAGGACAGTGAGTTCCCACTGCTGCTGCTTAAACTTTGATGAGCTGCAGCCGCAGGAATCCAGCCCCGGCATTAACATTTGATGTGGTCACCCCACGCCTGGGCGCCCGTGTGTGCCAGCAGGCTGCCGGCACCGCCGCGGGGCACACGTGTGGCACAGACAAACCCTCTCGCTGGCTGTGTGTGGGCACGTGTGGCACCCTGCCTGTACCTGCCACCCTGCCTGATGTGGCACTGGGGTATCCCTGTGGGCTCTGGGCCCCTCGGTGCTGCTGTGGGGTTTGGACTGGTGTTGGGTTCCTCCTGTGTTGCTCCTTTTGGCTGTGTCCCTGCTGCCTTGGGCTCTGCAGAATCGTCACCTCTCTCCTGGTGCCGCCGTTTGGTTTCAGGGATCCCTGGGCTTCACCTGCCTCCGTGCTGACTGCAGGAAGAGACTGATATCCCAGGGAAGGGCAGAGGGAGCCCCGAGAGGCGGGGAGGTGGCAGGGTCCAGTTTTGGGGTGGTGACAGAGCCGTCCCCTGCAGTGTCCATCTTGAGGGACGCTCCCAGCAGCGGGGGCCCTTCCCTGCTCCTTCGGAAAAGTCTCGGGGCCAGCGTGGTGCATCCCTTGCATTATTCATGCCGCCGTGAGCCCGGCGCTTGGGTTACAGCCGGAGCTCAGCCACCGACTCGCGGGGTGTGCGGGAGGCAGGAGCAGCTCCCCGGGCTGCCCCGGGGCCCGTCCCGCCGCCCCAGCGCGATGCCAAGCGGGCGGCCGCCGGCGCCCGAGGGAGCCGCGCACGGGCATGTGCCTCGCCAAAACCAGGCCCAGGTAAATACCCTCCCAGGGCAGGCGGCGGGGTCGGGAGCCGGACGGTGTGCCGGGAGCCGGCTCGTGCCGGCACAGGGCATCGCCTTCCAGAGCCCCACCGGGGCCGGAGCATGAGCACCCGCCACCGCCGGGATGGCTGGCAAGAAGGGGGACCCCAAAAAGGAGGCCAAAGGGAAAGGGAAGGCTGGAAAGAAGGGCAAGAAGGAGGAGCCCAGCGAGTCAGAGGATGCCTCGGATGCAGAACTGCTGAAGGAAGAGGAGAGCGAGGAGACGGAGGTGGTGGAGGAGGAGAAGCATGAGGAGGAGGAAGCTGCAGAGAAGCCCAAGAAGGGGAAGGGGAAGGAGAAGGGGAAGGAGGAGAAGGGGAAGGAGGAGAAGGGGAAGGAGAAGGAGAAGAAGGGGTTGCCCAAGGCAGGGGTGGCAAAGAAGATAGGCCGGGGAAAGAAGGTGCAACTGGAGACGCAGGAGGAGGAGGATGAGAGCGATGCCACGGTGGCCAAGAAGAACTTGAAGGGCACCTCCAAGATGGTGATGGGGCTGACTACCGACAAGAAGAAGAAAGGGGCCAAAGGTGCGGAGGCCAAGGGCCAACCCAAAGCATCTGCGGAACCCGGCCTGACCGAGGAGGAGGAGGCGGCAGCACCACCAAAGGCCCGGGCGAAGCGGAGCCTCCGCAGCACTTCGAAGCTCTTCCTGGGCTTCAAGAAGCTGGGGCTGCATCGGCCCAAGAAGGGGCAGTTCAAGAACACGTCCCGCTTCTTCTGGGGGCTGCATAAACAAAGCACCAAGAAGAGGAAGAAGAAGAAGAACAAGGCGGTGCTCAAGTCCACCTCAAACCTGATGATGCGCTTCAAGCACGTGGGCAAGAAGAGGAAGGAGGAGGCCGCCAAGGAGGAGGCCGCCAAGAAGCTGGCCTCATCGAAGCCATCGTTCCTGCTGCTGCGGCGGGGCGGGCAGGAGGCCGAGAACGGCGCGTCGCTCTTCCGCCGGTGCCCGGAAAGGAAATTCAAGCCGCGGGCACGGGTGCTGAGCAAGGCGGCCGCCGCCACGGGCTGGCTGGCCAGGAAGGTGCTCTCGCGGCGCGGGCGGCTGACAGGGCTGACGGGGGGCAGCCGGGCGACCGACACGGCCTGGCTGTCCCGTATCGGTGCCAGGAAGCTGCCGTTCCCTGCGGAAGACGAGATCCTCAGGCACCGGGCCAACATGAAGCGGATCCCTGGCAGCAGCGGGCTGCCGGCCCCCGGCACTGCGCGGCAGGGCAGCATGGTGAGGCGGCCGTCCCGGCGGCGCTCCCAGCACGCGCCGGCGGAGCCGCCGGTGCCACGCTACGGGTGGGCCGAGGAGGAGGACAGAGCCTTCAGCCGCCGGCGTGGCTACGGCAAGGAGGAGGGTGCAGCCTACGGCTCCCGCCGTGGCTACGCCAAGAAGAAAGATGGAGCCTACGGGCCCTGGAGCGGCCGCCCCAAGGAGGAAGGTGGAGCCTACAGCACCCAGCACGGCTACGCTGAGGAGGATGGAGACTACGGCCCATGGCACGGCTACACTGATGAGGAAGATGGAGCCTACAGCCCCCAGCATGGCTACTCTGAGGAGGAAGAAGGCTACATGCAAAGCCCAGCCTACCCGGCCGGGTACAGGTTTGGGGACGTGGTGCCGACCCCCTATGCTGACTACCCTGGCTATGAGACAGAGGAGGAGGAGTATGATGGCTATGGGGGGTTTTGGGAGGAGGGTGACCCGCCAGGGCATCCCTATGGCTACACAGAGCTCGAGGATGAGGGGCCGTTTGGTGGTGGGTCCCCCCTTGGCCTCTATGACCCCTATGGCAGCGACCCCGAGTATGGAGAGGAGGCAGGGGGGCCCTTTGGCTACAGGGGGGACCCTTATGAGGACTTTGGGGAGCCCTTTGCTGGGGGGTACCCAGGGGAGGAGTACCCTGAGCACCGCATTCAGTACAGCGAGGGGGGGTGGGCGCCGCATGCCCAGTCCTCCTGCAACCCCTACGCCCTGGGCCTGGAGGAGATTGCCGAGGCCGAGGAGCCCGAGGAGTGGGAGGAAGAGGAGGAGGAGGAGAAGGACTATCCCTTCTCCATCCTCAGCGCCTCCTCACTCCGGGGCATGCGGGAGACTCTCTCCTCCAAGCTCTCCCTCAACAGGAAATTCAGGCTCTTCCCCCGGCCCCAGGTCAAGCTTTTCGGCAGGGACCGCCTGGACGTCCCCCTCCCGCCGTCCCCCCACCTGCCCGCAGCCCGTGACGAGGACGATTACGACGAGTACGAGCCGCCGCGGCCCCCGGCAGCCCCCGGCCCCGCAGCATCCCCGGCACGCCGGGTTTCGGCAGCGCGGGCGTGCGGGAGCCCTCTGGGGCAGTTCCTCCAGCGCTCCCTCTCGCAGCCCCAGAGCCACTCGCCCCGGGGTGCGGGGGGATTGCGGGGCCCCCGCACCCCCCAGCCCTCCTACAGACGCTCCAGCCGCAGGCTGGCGGGGACGGAGAGCGCCGGTTCGGGGGGCCGGGACCCACCACCGCGAGCATCTCCAGCCAGGGACCCTTCCCCGCCGGCGGGGCCCTGGGTGCAGCCCCCTCCCCGGGAGCCGGGGGCTGCGCGGCGGCCGTCGCTCCGCAACCCCTTCGCCAACCCCGTGCGCTCCCCGTCGCCGCCGCCAACCCGGCCTCGCCCCGGCAGCACACGGGGCGAGGGGTCGCTGCGATCCATCCGTGCCAGCCTCCGGCGCTTCAGCCCCGAGCCCCCCGCCCCGCCGCCGGCCGCCCCCCGCTCACCGGGGCCCGGGGGGAGGCGTTTGGGGGGCCCCTCGGCGGGGTCCGGGAGACCCCTGTCAACGCGGCGGAGCAGCCCCCCCGGGCTGCCGCTCCCCCAGGCCTGGCCACGGCTTCCCGAGCCCCCCACCAAGGCGGTGAAGCCGCTGCAGAGGACCCCCTTCCTGGCACCGTCCTCCCGCCCCGGCAGCCGCCGCCTCGGCCGCCCGGGCCCCTCCTGGGATGAGGAGCTGCCCCCCTGGCAGGGTGCCCCACGGGGTCTCGCCGGTGTGCCTCCCCCGCCCAGCCCCGCTCCCAGCACCCCCAAAAGCTTCATCCAGCGCATCGGGCAGCCCCTCGCTGGGATGGCCCCCCACTCCCCGCCGGCCAGGCCGCCTGCGGAAGCAGGGGGGCACAGCCCTTCCCCGGGGCGCTCCGTGGGGCAGTCCCTCGCATCGCTGCTCGTCAGGAGCATGGCTTCCACCAAAGGCCCTTCATCCTCACCTCCCACCCGCCACCCCTCCACCCGCTCGCCCTCCTTGCCCCGGCGCTCATCCCTGCGAGACGGCAGCACCCGCAGGTCACCGAGCCCACCGCCGGGACGCCGGGGCTGGGCCGACGCCGGGCGCCCCGTCCTGCCCTCCAACCCGCGTGGCAACCGGAGCCCCTCGCCGCAGCGTCGCGCCGCTTTCCCACCCCCCCACGGGCGAGCCCCCGGCTCCCCGGTCGGCCCCCGCCACGGCGCTCGGCCCCCGGGGCCGGCGGAGCCCGTCGAGGGCGAAGGGGTGGCCGGGGAGGAGGGCGCGGGGCGCTACGCGGTGGTGACGCCGCAGGTGCAGAGGTTGGGCTCCTTCCGGCGCGCGTCCCGCATGTACAAGCAGCACTGGTCCACGCAGCACGTCGTGCGGGTGCGGGAGATGCCCGACGCCTGGACGGCCGAGCAGGGGCCCCCCCAGCAGCCCACCCAGCGCAGCCGGCGGTGGGCGAGCCAGCGGGGAGCCGACATCGCCCGATACCTGAGCCAGCGCTCGCCGGCGGGCGGCTGGCGGGACAGGCACCCCTGGGCGGACGGGTACCTGGGCACCAAGCAGCCCTGGCGCACCAAGGTAACGCCGGCGGGGAGCCCCCCACGGGGGGATGGAGCCGGGGGGGGGCCAGCCGGCGGGGCCAGGGATGGGGTGGCGTGGTGAGGTGGATGCCGGCTCCCCGGGGAACAAAGGCGCTGGTGCCAGAGGGTTCGCAGCGCTCGGGGTGGGGGGCGCTGGGTGGGCTATGGGTGGTCTGGGTGCTGGCGGGGGTCCTGCCACGGGGAGCAGGCTGGAGGAGGGGGGGGGGGGCTCATCGCCCGTTGTGTGTCCCCCCCAAGGACGGCCCCTTTGGGGACACTTGAGTCTGGTGTATGGAAATGTGGAGACGCGATCCAGCGGGGCGGCACGGTGACCCGGCGGGTGTCCGCTTTCCTGCCCACCGCCTGGCCGGCCGCCAGTGCAGCCTCCTGGGTGACACCCGTCCTGTGTCACCTCTGCCCGTGGCCGTGGGGAGCAGCCTCAGCCCCGCGGCTCGGCCCCCTTCCACCACCTTCCCTGGAGGTGCCACCCTGCCCGGGAGCCTCCATCGCCCACCCTTTGCAGCCGTGGTAGGGATGGCACAGCTGGGGGTGGCACAGTGAGCAGGACTGGGCTTCTCAGGACCAGTCTTTCCTGGGACCATCTCCAAGGATGCCTTGGTGGCCCCATGTCCCTGTATCCAGCTCTGCTGCTCTTCCATGACACACAACGCTCTTGCTGGAGTACTGGTTGCAGGGCTGTGGGGCATTTTCTTGGGGTTCCTGCCATTACTGGCTTTGTGTCCCCTGGTTTGGGGTGACAGATGGTGGGTTTGGGGAGGTGGTGGTGACTGGGTGGGACAGCTGAGGGGTTTGGCACAGCCCTGCCCTGACAGAACTGGGGTGGTTGCTCTGTGCAGATGCAGTCGCTGTGCAGCCTGCCCATCATGCGGTACCAGGAGCCGCAAGAGGGAGACGGGCTGGAGGACATGACCCAGCTGGAGTGAGTGTCCCCATCCCCTTTGTGACCCGGGGGGCTGATGGGGCTGCATTTCCAATTGTGTACACTGGCCCAGCTGCTCCCACCCCATCCCATTCCAACATGGAGGCCACTCCAGTCTCCCAGGGCTGGAGATGCTGGGGACACATTTGGGGGCCCCTCCATCCCCCTGCCACCCCTTAATGCAGCCTCTGCCCCGTCCCAGGGACCTCCAGGAGGCCGCAGTGCTGAACAACATCCGGACGCGGTTCGAGCGCCAGCTCATCTATGTGAGTTTAGGGGGGCACAGCATCCCCCAAAGACCCCAGGTGTGAGGTCTTTGGGGGGCCACTGCCCTCCCAGGGCTCGCAGTCTCAAACCTCTCTCTCTGGCAGACCTACATCGGCAGCATCCTGGTGTCAGTGAACCCGTACCGGCTCTACAACATCTACGGGACGGAGCAGGTGCTGCAGTACGAGGGCAGAGCCCTGGGGGAGAACCCACCGTGAGTACCCAGGGGGTCCCCAGATATCCTGTAGGGATGGGGGCACTGCCACCCGCTGTCACCTACCTCTGGGTCCCACAGCAGCCCTGGGTGGCCCCAAACCCCTTGGGTGCTGGGTGCTGGAGCATCTGTGTCAGTGCATGGGGATGCTTGGGGTACATTTGGGGTCCTTGTGCCGGGGCACTGAGGCACCACACCCCCTCCCTCTTCTGCTTCCCCCCACCCCAGGCACCTCTTTGCCATCGCGAACGTCGCCTACTCCAAAGTGATGGATGCCAAACACAACCAGTGTATCATCATCAGGTGTGACACGGCTGTCCCCACGCACGGCCCCCCGGGGTGGCCCCTAGTCAGCACACCACCTTATTTGCTGGTGATGTGCCACAGGGGATGTGGTGCTGGGGTTTTGGGGAGGGTTTAGGATGGGCACCCCCTTGCTTGGCTGGGGATGATGACCCCAGCCGTGCTCCCACTCTGTATTTCAGTGGGGAGAGTGGGTCAGGGAAGACCGAAGCCACCAAGCTGATCCTGCGCTACCTGGCAGCCGTCAGCCAGAAACGCAGCACTGCCCCACAGGTAGGGCGATGCCCCTGGGGACACCCCCATCCCCGTGGATCCACGTCCCCATGTCCCCATCCTCTTCTCCCTGTGCTCTCCTCCACCTCTGCTCATGGTTCTGCTGCTCTCTCCTTCTCCCCACGCTTCCACGTGGACCACGGCAGATAGAGGTACTTGGGGGGACACGTGAGCTGGGACAGTTCAAGGGGATGGAACGTCGTGATGGCATCTTGGCCACATCACCCCAGCTGCAGGGGGATGGCGGGAGGGACAGGAGGGGCTCGGTGCATGAACGTGTTTGGGGTCCTTGTACTCTCTCACATTCTCATTTAACCTGGCTGTGGTGCATACCTCAAATTTGGGCACCCACGGGTGTCTGTACGGGGCTGGGGTGGCAGGGAGGGTGGCAGGGGGTGATGAGGGGGGTGCCCCCCCCGTGGGGACAACCCATGGTGTGTCGGGTGCCCAGGCTGACCCCCCCAGCTCTCCTCATCACCACAACAGATCCTGGAGGCGACCCCCTTGCTGGAATCCTTCGGCAACGCCAAAACCGTGAGGAATGACAATTCCAGCAGGTTTGGGAAATTTGTGGAGATCTTTCTGGAAGAGTAAGTAACGCTGAGCAACACCTGTGTGTGGCTGTTCCCCCCGTGTGTCCCCCTGCCCTGGGAGTGCCCAGCCCGGTCTCTCGCCCCGCTGCCAGGCTGACCCTGGGCTCTGGGGGGACACATGGGGATGCTTTTGGGGACAAACCGTGAGTTGGAAAGGTGCTAACACCTGAGGACAGGTGACTGTCCCTGGGGTGGAGGCAGGGACGCTGTGTCCTGGGCTGGAATCCTGACCCTTCCCAGTCCCCATCCCTGACCCCATGTCCCATGTGCTGGGGGGAGCATTGGGGCATGGGTGGGCGCCTCGGGGGGGGGGGGTTCCCAGCTCCTGCCCATGCCGAGGCTGCAGTGGTTGCCCCGCTCTCCCCCCTGCAGCGGCTTGATCTGCGGTGCCATAACCTCGCAGTACCTGCTGGAGAAGTCCCGCGTGGTCTTCCAGGTGTGTGGTGAGGGGGTCCTGGGCTCTGCCCCCCCACTCTGCTCCCCTCTGCCTCCCCCTCCCCAGCTCTGTCCTCTGCTCCCCAGGCCAAGAGTGAGCGCAACTACCACATCTTCTACGAGATGCTGGCGGGGCTGCCCGCCCAGCAGCGCCAGCGGTACTGCCTGCAGGGCGCCGAGACCTACTACTACCTGAACCAGGTAGTGAGTGTGCCCCTCCCCAGCCCCCCCCCTCACGCTGCCTGATTTTTGGGGGTGCAGGAGGATCCCTGAGTCCTCAGCGTGTGGCTGGGCAGGGTGCTCGGGGCAGGGTGACCCCCCCCACACACACACACTGGGTGCTGCTCGCCCACCCCACCCCATCCCCAAGACCCACTGATGGACCGAGGGGGTTGTGCCAGGGTGGGAACTGCGAGATTCCCGGCAAGGACGACGCGGAGGATTTCCGCCGGCTGCTCAACACCATGGAGGTGCTGAACTTCAGCGTGGACGAGCAGAACAGCATCTTCCGCATCCTCTCCTCCGTCCTCCACCTGGGCAACGTCTACTTCGAGAAATACGAGGTACCCTGCAGGGGAGCCAAGAGGTGCTTCCAGGGCGTGGTTCCTGGTGTGGCAGGTTGGGGTGGGGGGGTCATCACATCCCACCTCATCCCCACAGACCGACTGCCAGGAGGTGGCCACGGTGGTGAGCGCCACGGAGATCCGGACAGTGGCTGAGCTGCTGCAGGTGTCCCCCGAGGGCCTGCAGAAAGCCATCACCTTCAAGGTGACGGTGAGTGCAGGGGGGGCACAGGCAGGGAGGGGGGGGTCTCTGGTCCCTGGGGACCGTGGCTGGTGCTGTTAAAACTCCATCACGCTGTTTCCCAACCAGGAAACGCTACGGGAGAAGATTTTTACCCCTCTGACGGTTGAAAGCGCCGTGGATGCCAGGTAGAGGGAAGTGGGGCTGTGCTGCCAGGGACACACAGGGGGATTAACCCTCAGGAATGGGGTGGGAGGTGAAATGCCAGCTGGGAAAAGAGATGGTCAGGCACACAGTGCCATGTCATGACATTCCAGAGCTCCATAGCTCTTCTCCTTCCCAGGGATGCCATTGCCAAGACCCTCTACTCCCTGCTCTTCGGCTGGCTCACGGACCGCATCAACAAGCTGGTGTACCCGCGGCAGGAGGCCCTCTCCATCGCCATCCTGGACATCTACGGCTTCGAGGTGAGCAGGATCCGTCCCAGCTCCATCCTGGCTCAGTCCCAGCTCCATCCTCCTGGGGTCTCAGACCTTCCTTCTCGCAGGACCTCAACTTCAACAGCTTCGAGCAGCTGTGCATCAACTACGCCAACGAGTACCTGCAGTCCTTCTTCAACAAGATCGTCTTCCAGGAGGAGCAGGTGGGTCAGTGGGCAGTGCCAGGCTGTGCCCCCATGACAGGGGGATGGGGCTCGGGTGTGACCTGGTGCTGGCCCCGCAGGAGGAGTATCTCCGGGAGCAGATCGAGTGGAAGGAGATCCCCTTCACTGACAACCAGCCCTGCATCGACCTCATCTCCCAGAAACCCTACGGCATCCTGCGGATCCTGGATGACCAGAGCTGCTTCCCCCAGGTGAGGGGTGCCTGGTGATGAGGTGGCAGCACTGTGTGATCACTGTGGTCATGGAATCACTGTGGCCAAGGGCTGCTCTTCTCCTGGGCTGTCCTGGACAACCCGGGAGACCCCCTGGATTCCACCAGACTGGATAAGCCCCAGGAAACCTGGAATCATCGTAGAATCCCAGAATGGTTTGGGTTGGAAGGCACCTTAAAGCTCACTTAGTTCCAACCTGCTGTGAGCCGCCCAAGCTGTGTCTCATCCCTGCATCCCTCCCCAGGCCACCGACCACACGTTCCTCCAGAAGTGTCACTACCACCACGGCACAAACCCGCTCTACACGAAGCCCAAGATGCCGCTGCCCGAGTTCACCATCAAGCACTATGCAGGGAAGGTGACCTACCAGGTGTGTGGCAGGGGGATGCCCAGCTGGGGTTTTGAGCAGGAGGTTGATCCTGCACCAAGCAGGGAGGTGCAGTACAGGGTGTCTGGCTGGGATCCCCCATGCTGGCCTGGAGCTCCTCGCCTTGCCCCGTTGTGCCGCCAGGCTCCTCACCGTGAGGTTTTGCTCTTTGCCAGGTTCACAAATTTTTGGATAAAAACTACGACCAGGTCCGTCAGGATGTGCTGGACCTGTTCATCAGCAGCAAGACCAAGGTAGGGCCCTGCCTGAGCCTGGTTCGGTGGTGACACAGGATACTGGTGGCCCCCTTCCATACATCCCTTTTCATGTCCCCAAGTGTGTGTCCCCATGACTGGTGAAGCCAAGGGGGACCTGAGGCAGAAGATGCCTCTGGCTCCACCCTGTGCCTCTGGGCTTTGATCCCTCAAGCATTTGACACAAATGGCCACATGGGCTGCTCTTATGCTTTGTATCCTAATCCATATCCTCATCCCTATCCCTATCCAGGGAATCCAGCCACAAATAGGGGATGCAACTGCTTAGAGCTGGGCAAAAAGGCAGTGACTGGGCTGGGAAGAGGAGCCAGGGGAGCTGCACCATCCTGGCCACCTTTCTCCTCACTAACCCTTCTCATCTCCCCAAGGTGGTGGCCAATCTCTTCTTCGGCCATGCCCAGGTGATAGCCCGGCAGAGGAGCCTCATCCGGAGGAGCAGCACCAGGACACGGCGGTACAAGGCTCCCACTGTGGCCGCCCGCTTCCAGCAGTCGCTCCTGGAGCTGGTGGAGAAGATGGAGAGGTCAGGGTGGGCAGGGTGGGCAGCCAGGCCATGCCTGGACAGGGTGACAGTGGAACTTGAGCCTGAGCTGGCAGGGCTGGCTTTGTCCCCTGTCCTCCACAGCTAATGGGGTCTCTCTGTTGCAGGTGCAACCCCTTCTTCGTGCGCTGCCTCAAACCCAACAACAAGAAGGTGACAGCCAGGGCTTTCCAGCCTGCAGTGATGCCAGTGCTGCCTGCCCCACTGGCACTGGGAGCGTGGTGGGAACACACTCAGCAGGGCAGCCAGGCCAGCCACTGAGGTTTCTTCCTGTTCCCTCCCCAGGAGCCGGGGCTCTTCGAGGCTGATGTGGTCAGCAGCCAGCTGCGCTACTCGGGCATCCTGGAGACCATCCGCATCCGCAAGGAGGGCTTCCCCATCCGCATCCCCTTCCTCGTCTTCATCGACAGGTGCCTGGGGGCTGTGGGTGGGGTACTGCCATGTGGCCCCGTGAGAGGAGACCACAGAGCTTGAGGGTGTTTTTGGGGGCCATGTTTGGGCCGGGGTTCCCCACAGTGGGAGCTGGGAGCCCCTCACTTGGATGCACAGCTCTGGGAGAAGCTGCATCTCCCAGCACGGTGCTCATCACGGCAGGGAGGGTCCATGCTGGGGTCCAGGCAGGGTCCTGCATGGTGACAGGGTCATGGGCCCACCCAGGTACCGCTGCCTCGTCGACATGTGGTCCAACATTATTCCCAATGGAGCCAACTGCGTGGAGATGCTGAGGAACCTCTGCACTGTTAACCCCAGCATGTACTACGTCGGTGTCACCAAGGTACCGGTCTGGGAGGGGTTTTGGCTCCAGTGGTTCCCTGGGGGGTGGTGGCCAGGGCAGGGGGCTCACGGTGTCATCCCTGCTCCCAGCTCTTCCTGAAGGAGCAGCTGTACCAGGCACTGGAGAGCAAGCGAGCCCGTGCCCATCACCTGGCCGCGCTCACGCTCCAGCGCTACGCTCGCACCTTCTTCATCAAGCGGCGCTTCCGCTCCCTCCGCCGCAAGATCATCCTCCTGCAGACCCGGGCGCGGGGATACCTGGCCAGGTGGGGGTCCTGGGGGGGCTCTGGTGGGTGGGTGGCAGAGGGTGATGGGCGGCAGAGGGTGACGGGTGCCCTTCCGCAGGCAGCGGTACCGGCGCATGCGGCACACGCTCATCAAGTTCAGGTCGCTGGTGCACATCTATGTGAACCGCCGGCGATACCTCAAGGTGAGCTGGGGGCTGGCACGTCCCAGGGGTGTCCTGGGCACCTGCTCCCACCCTGCTGCATGTTCACTGGAGGGTTTGCAGAAAGCACCCCCAAATCCTGAGCCCCTCCAGGCCCCACGCTACCACCTCCTCCGTGTCCCATGGGGCACTGATGGTACCTGCTTGATGAAAACCTGGTGATACTGGGGAAGGCAACGGCACCCCCCAAATTCCTGCTGCCTCTGGGTCTCCCTCCCTTCTGCTGGGACTCACAGTGGCTGTTCTGCTTGCAGAGGAAGGAGGATGCTCGCCGGCGGGCTGAGGAGGAGAAGGAGAGGATGAAGGAGGTAACAGGCTGTGTTGCTGTACCCTTGCTCCTGCCACGTGCTCACCCGCTGAGGCACCCATGGGTGCTGGCACTGGGAGCAGTGTGACGAGTGGGCAAATCCCTGTGCTGCGGCCACAGGAGCTGACACGGAGGGAGGTGGTGGATGTCACCCACCTGGAGATCCCGGCCGAGCTGATGGGGCTGCTGGAGGCCGCTGCAGGTGAGCAGGTCCTGCAGTGCCATCGCCCCCAGCCCCTTGTCCCCATCCCCCTGGCCGTGCCGTAGCTGCCCCCTGTGCCACAGCCGCCCAGGAGGTGAATGCTGGCTGTGTGGTCCTGGTGCCGCCGCCGGCGCTGCAGCCTGACTCCAAACTCACCCTCCCGCTCGACATCAACGACTACCCCATGGCCAAGTACGTGCGGGGCCACTTCCAGGTAAGGTGGGCGCCGCGGCCTGGCACTGGGGAGCCTGTCCAGACAGCTTTTGGGGGGTCCCCGGCACCCCGGTCGTGGCTGAGCGTTTAGAATCAGGGTCCTTGCGGCGCTTCCCCACACCATCCCACCGGGCTCTGCCCCAGCTTTGGCCCCAGGGGCGCCACGGGGAGCAAGAGAGGCTGGTTGTGGTACTGTGGTGAGCTGGCTGCCACCTCCCTCCCTCCCCTTGGGTTCCTGTCATCTCCAGAGGCCGGGGGGACCATGCTGAGGCTATCGGAGAGAGACCCGCTGAGCCCTCCTGGACGCCCGGCGCGGGGCGGATCCGGAACGCTGGGGCGGGAGACCAGGTCGCTTTGCTCCCGGGACCCCGGCCCCATCCCCGGCCACTTTGCCCCATTCCTCCTCTTTGCCCTCTGTTTTTGCCCTGTGTTCCCCTGTTCCCAGCATTTTGAGTGGTAGCACCAGGGCTGGACCCTGCTCTCAGTGCCGGCATAGAATCATAGACTGGTTTGGGTTGGAAGGGATGTTAAAGCCCATCTCATTCTAAACCTCCTGCCATGGGCAGGGACACCTTCCACTAGACCAGGTTACTCCAAGCCCTGTCCAGCCTGGCCTTGGACACTTCCAGGGGTGGGGCAGCCACAGCTTCTCTGGGCAGTCTGTGCCAGGGCCTCGCCGCCCATCTCTGGTTCTGCCAAGGAGACAGCACAGCTTGAGCCCATCCCTACCCCATTCCCGACAGGCTGCCGGCCCCACCCTGTGCCCCAGCCCTTTGGCAGCCCCATAGTCCCCATCCAGCATCAGCAACACGCTCAGCACCCTGGGGCCGGCCCCTCGTGGCCTGAGGCTGTCCCCAGGTAGCCACGGGTGCGGGTGTCGCCGCAGGAACCGGCGTTCGGGATGCTGACGGCCCCGCTGAAGGCCCCCCTCACCCGGCTGGACGAGGAGCTGTGCCACGAGGCACTCAGCATCTTCCAGCTGGTAGGTGGGACGGCACGGGGCCCATCACCACAGTCCCCTGCCCGCTCCCTGCCCGGGGCCAGAGGGAGGACCTGGCTTTCCCCTTGGCAGATCCTGCGGTTCATGGGGGACCCAGGGCTGGGCGGCCTGCAGGAGACCCTCTTTGGCAACTACATCGTGCAGAAGGGGCTGTCGGTGCCAGGGCTGCGGGATGAGCTCCTGGCACAAGCTGCCAACCAGGTCTGGCGGAACACCAACGTCAACAACGAGGAGCGGGGCTGGCTGCTGTTGGCCACCTGCCTCAGCGCCTTCCCCCCGTCCGCCGCCTTCGACAAGTACCTGCTCAAGTGAGCCAGGGGTGGGCGTGGGGATGGGGAGCAGGGATGGCTGGGACCCTTGGGGATAGGCTGGCATTTGTGCCTGGGGACACTGCTGTGGGTCTTCAGGGAACTCTCCTGGCACCTGTGCCTGAGGATGCTGCCCAGCCTGGCACACGTGGCCAGGGATGCTGACCAGATCCTGTTGGGGTTGCTCTGAGATACCTTCAAAATTCCTCTGGCCATCCTGGCACATATGCTCAGGGAGGCCTCCCAGGTCCAGCTGGAGATGCTCTGAGATCCCTCTTGGATCCCTAGAGCCAACCTGGGATTATGCTCAGGTTTCCCCATGATCTATTGAACCAGCCTGGCACATGAGCCCAGGATGCTACTACACAAATCCCTCAGGGGATGCTCTGAGGTCCCTCTGTGTTCCCCAGGGACATCCTGGCACATGTGCCCAGGGATCCTGCCCAGGTCCCTCCAGGTGCTCCCTGAGGTCCCTCTGAGATCCCTTGGGCCAGCCTGGCCCACGCGCTCAGGATGCTGCCGAGATCCCTCCAGGGATGCCCTTAACCTCTCTGCGGTCCCCTGTGCCAACCTGGCACATGTGCCCGGGGTCCCTCCTGCAGCACTATCCCTTGCCCACAGGTTTGTCTCTGACTACGCCTTCGCTGGCTACAAGCCGGTGTGCCAGCGCAAGCTGATGCACGCCATGGCCCGGGCCCAGCTGGGCGCGGCGGCCGCCCGCGCCTTCCCGCCCTCGCTGCTGGAGTGGACAGCGAACCGGCAGCAGGCCAGCATGGCCCTCGACCTGCACTGCTTCAACGGTGCGGCTGGCACGGTGGCGGAGAGGGGCGGGCCCAGGGTGACCACCCTTATGGGTGGGAGGGACCAGCTCACCGCCTGTCCCTCCCCAGGTGACCAGTTCTCCTGCCCCATCCACTCCTGGAGCACGGGCGAGGACCTGGCAGGGGATGTCCTGAAGCACAGGTAGGCACCGGATTGGCGCCCATGGTGTCACCCCGGGGTTGTTTTGGGTGTGTCACCAGAAGCGGGGAGTCAGGATGCCCAGCTTGCGAGCAGGGTGTCCCCAAAAAGCTGGGGCACCGCTGGTAACCCATGCCCATCCCCAGCGTCTTGCTGTTGGCAGGGGGCTGGCAGAGGGCTGGCGTGGCTGGTCCGTGGCCATGAAGGTGGGTGCCCAGTGGGCTGAGCTGGCTGGCCATGACTACGTCCTGGATCTCATCTCCGACCTCGAGCTGCTCCGGGGCTTCCCCAGACAGAAATCCTGCTTCCTCATCGCATGGGATGGGACTGAGAGCCTCGGCAGGGACAGCCAGGTGTAGGTACCCGGGCAGGGATGGGTTCCCCGCTGTGGGACTGGTGGGAGGAACCCTGGCACCAGGCTGGATGGGTGCTGGGTAGGGGTGGGTGGGCTCCTGGAGGGGGGGATGTGGCACCTGGTGGGGTGGGTGCTCGGTGAGCGCATCCTCCCTCTCTGCAGGGTGCTGGGACATGGATTGGATTTGGATGAGGTGCCTCCTCCCCCAGCTGTGAAAGCCCCCACACTGCCCTCCACAGAGGTGTACCACCCCCATGGTAGGGCATCATCCCCCTGGCCCCTGGTGCTGCAGCGGAGCCCTGCTGCTGGCAGCTCATCCCTCCTCGCCCCCCTGCAGATGGGGAATTTGGGGAGCCACGCAGCCAGAAGGGTCTGGACCGGTACCTGGACAGCCTCTTCGATCCCGTGCTCTCCTACGGCAATGGGGTGAGAGGGCCTTCCCCCTGCCCAAGGCATTTCGGGGTGCAGGTGGCTTGGCCACCTTACCCTGATTCCTGCCCCTCAGGAGCTGGAGAAGCCGGCCATCCTCTCACAGAGGATGAAGGGAGGAGGTGGCGTGGGAGGGGGGGACAGTGGCAGCGATGTCAATCGGAGTGGACCCCCTGTGCCTGCGGAGATGCGTCAGCCGAGAGGTGAGTGGCCCGAGCACTCCCACATCCCACCCCAGCTCCCTGCCTGTTTTCCTGCCTGGTCCCTGGTGGGGCGGACATGTCTTCACTCAGGACCTCACAGCTGATCTCTCCTCTTTGCCCTTGCAGGTGCAGAGCCAGCCCTGTCCCCGCAGAGCCGGCCAGATGCCAACCAGCCACCCGGACCCCCGGTCAGTGCCGGAGGGCTGGTGGGGGTCAAGTCCCTCCTCTGCTTCAGGGCAGCTCCCTTGGGCAGCCCCTGGGGATGGGGGCAGCTGGGGGTGCCAGATGCTGATGGCGTCCCCTCTTGCAGGGCAGAGCAGCAGAGGGGACGCCAGCCTGCACACCCCAGCCCCGGCCCTACTCGCAGAAAGCCGGTAAGGGGTCCTGGTGCAGTGGGGTGGCCACGGGGGCTCGTGACACCGAGCCAGGGCCCAGGTGTGGGGGCAGTGTCCGGCCCCCCCCCGAGCCATATGCTTGGCCCCACAGCGGCCGTGGGGCGGCGATGGCCGGGAGAGCTGGTGCGGCATTCCCGGCTCAACTCGGAGCATTTCCCACGGCCCACGCACGACATCCGCAACATCATCCGCCAGTGCCAGCCAGCCCTGCGCAGCTCCCAGGCCCCCAGGTACCCACCTGGGTCCCCAGCCAAGCCATGGGCTTCTCCTCCCTGTGGGTCCACGTGCTGGCCCTGATGCCAGGGTGCAGGGAATGGTGGGGTGCAGGGAACGATGGGGTTGCAGGTGATGCCAGGCACAGGTGGCGCTGGGGTACAGGTAATTCCAGGGTGCAGGTGATACCAGCTACGGGTGATGCCAGGATGCAGGTGATTCCAGGTATAGGCAATGCAGGATGTTGTCTCTGCAGCAAGCTTTTTGGGAAGAAGGTGGACCCCCACGAGGAAGCCGTGCAGATCCTGAAGGAACAGCTCTCGGCAGCCCGGGTGCCAGCGGCTGTGGTAAGGATGTGGCTGCCCCCATGTCCCCCCCACCGGGCTAGGGGTGTCACTGGCCCTGAGCACAGCCCCTCTGTGCCTCACAGGGGCCCAAGGAGGTGGTGGCCACGGTGAAGCCGGTGCCCAGTGCCCGGTACCAGCTGCGAGCACCCACGGGGCGTCCAGCAGCCCCCCGGCCCCCAGGTATTGCTGGGCAGAGCTGTGGCACTGGGGGGGCCAGGGTGGAGTGGGACACCTCATCCTCCCAGTGGCACTGGGTGATGCCTTGTGCAGCCCTGTGCTAGTCTGGCTCCACAGCACCCTCATGGAGCGGCAACTGTCTCCCGCTCAACCGGACAGCTCCTCCTCGTGCCTCAGTTTCCCTGGGTGGACGGGCCTTCCTGCAGGGATTTCTGTCCCTTCACAGTCTTTGTCTCTCGGGAGCTCCCGTCTGAGGCCCAGCAGGTCCAGACCCAGCTGCACCGGAGCTGCAGTGAGGACTTCTACACCTACCACAACGTGCCCTGGAAAATATTCATCCGGAAGGAGGTACGGATTTACGGGGACACTCAGGTGCCAGGGTGCTACAGGGATAAAAGGAGGCTTTTCACCAAGCCCCGTTCTCTCTCCTGACAGGTTTTCTACCCTAAGGACAGCATCAACAACCCACTGCTGCTTGATCTCGTCTTTAGGCAGGTGAGGCACCAAGCTGGCCCCTAAGCCCCCTCAGGGGTCCCCTGGAAGCTGAGGTATTCCCCATTCCTACATTCCTGCCATGTAGGAGCTGCCCCAAGCCAGGGGGAGAGGGCAGGGCAGAGGGGCTGGGGTCCCACCACGCCCCCTGGCACGACCTGACTGCTCCTCACCCCCTTCCCCAGATCTTCAACGACGTCTTGTCCGACACCTGCATCCGGATCAGCCAGGAGGAGCGGCTCCGCTTGAAATCCCTCTTCGGTAACCCTCGACCACATCCCCACGTCCTGCTGCTCCCTGCCTGGGAGGCTCACACACCTTGGGGGGCTCACACACCTTGGGGGGCTCACACCCAGCCTCTCTGGTGCCTAGTCTCATCTCCTGCGGCCATGACTGGCCCTGCTTAAAGCTGGGGTAGTTTTGCTTCCAAAGGCAATGACCCCCCGGTAAGTTAGTGCTCCATAATGTCACAAGTTCTGTCAGGTCTCAGCCAGTTGCCAGCAGGACATGGGCCTCTCCATCACATTCCTGCCAGGCGTGGGAAGGCTATGATCATCCCTGCTCCTGCTGGGAACCGTCTCTGGATCCTTCCCAGGGAAGGGGGATGCTCACCAAGACGTATTTCCCTCTCTCCACAGCGGAAAACAAGCTGGACTCCTTCAGCCCCGTGGCCACCGAGAGTGTCAAGAGGGAGATCATCGCCGCGGCCCGGGATGGCTGTGAGGTGTATTTCTCCCGTCTCTTCCCTGCCACGGTGAGGGTTTGGCCGTGGGGCAGGTCAGCAGGGGGGATCACCACAGCCCTGTGCCCCTGGCTGAGGCACTGTCCTGCCCCCAGGGCAGTGTGGGGACGGGTGTGCAGATCCTGGCTGTGTCCCACGCCGGCATCAAGCTGCTGCGGCTGGTGAAGGGCACCAACGTCCCCGGGGAGCAGCTGCGGGTGCTGCGGGCGTACAGGTGGGGGTGAGGAGCGTGGGGAGGCCGGGGTGGGCTGGGTGCCGTGGGTGCCGGGTGTTTCAGCCTCCCCTCGCCCTGCCCCAGCTACGCCGACGTGCTCTTCGTGACCACCCCATCCAGGAACATGCTGGAGTTCAACCTGCGCAGCGAGAAGCTCATCCTCTTCTCCCCCAAAGCCCCCCAGGTCAAGGTCATGGTCGACCAGTTCATCACGGAGCTCAGGAAGGTGGGGGGTGCCCTGGGCCTGGGGCGAGAGGGGGCATGTCCTGGGGGTCAGACCCTGCCTGTGTGCCCACAGCTGGGGGGCTGGGTGGGCACCCTGTGAATGGGGCCATGCCTGGAGTTGGGGGGAACACCCTGGGGTGGTCCTGGGGCTGTGGGTGCTCGAAGCCCCTGTGCTGGGTGGGATGTGGGTGTCCCTGCACGCAACGGCTCCCGCTGTGCCCAGGACTCCCAGTACGTGGTGGCCGTCAGGAACTACAGCCCGGAGGATGGGGGACAGCTCAGCTTCCACAAAGGGGATATCATCCACCTCCAGTCCTTGGAGAATCCTGAGAGAGGTGAGAGGCTTCCACATAGCCCCCCACAGCAAAACACCCTCACGGGGGTGGCAGGACTGATGGCTTCACCCACTCCAGAGGTGGCCATGTACTTGTCTTGCACCCTGTGACGCTCTGTGTCCCCATGGTGTCAGACTACTACTATGGCTGCGTGGTCCGCAAGAAGGTGATGTACCTGGAGGAGCTGAAGACGGGCACCCAGGACTTTGGTGAGTGCCACACTGTCCCCATGCGTGTCCCTGGTGTGCCCTGAGCTGTGTTCTTTCTTGGGGCTGGGGCACAGGGCAGGATCCTGCCTCTGTTACCCCTCAGCAGGATGGTTTAGGGTCTTTTTGGCACCGACCCAATGCAGGGGGATGTTCCCCTGTGGGTCCCACCCTGAGTGGCACCGGGTGCTGCCCACATCCCTGCAGGTGACGGGCTTTGTGGGCCCCGTTCCCTGCCTTTACCGAAAATGCTGCTGAACTGCAGACGCTTCCAGCCAAAACCTGTGGCCAGATCACTGGAAAAGGCTGTGAAAGGCAGGAGGGAGCAGACAGAGGGTTTTTTGGGAGTGTCTACCTGGGCTGCCAATCCGGGGCCATCCCCACCATCTGCCCACTGCAGGGTGGAAGTTTGGGGCCATCCACGGCAGGCCAGGGCTCTTCCCTGCCGAGTACGTCCAGCCCGTCGCGGCGCCCGACTTCGTGCATCTGCCTGCGGAGAGGAAGGAGGAGCCCAGGGACAAGCAGGGCAGGGTGGCGGCTTCTGCGGCCGTGGCCGTGGCCGTGGCCTCCACTGCTGCTGCCCAGGAGCTGGACCGGAAAACTGAGGTGGGTTCTGGCCCGGGGCTGCCGCCCGGCGCTGGCTGTGCCCGGTGCCCACTGCCCCGCTCCGCAGGTGTCCCCGGCCAGTGCCACCTTCGCGGAGGGTCTGGAGGGAGACGGTGCCGAGCAGCTCAGGGATGTCCCGGGGACCTGCCCCATGCTGGCCTTCGCCCAGCGGCATTTCCGTGCGGCGCGACACGGGAGCACGTGAGTGTCCAGCGCTGGGACAGGGGACGCGCCCTGGCGGGGGACACCTGTGCCCACCTGCTCCCTGGAACCTCTATCCCAGGGATTCCTGTGGGACAAAGGCCAGGAGGGACATGCCCAGCGTGCTGGAGATGCTGACGTTCACCAAGGTACAGGGAAGTGGGGAGCCCCTGCCCTGCTGTCACCTGCAGCTCCCACTGAGATCCCAACGGGGAGCTCCCTGAATGGCACTCCATCATCCCTCTGGCTGCTCCCAGGAGCTGACCCTCTCCCCCCACTCCAGATCCCCATCCAGGAATCGCTCATTGAATTTGTGGATGGTGGCATCAACAAACTGGCTGCTGAGGCTTTCCAAGGTAGGCAGGAACATGAGCATCGTGTCCCCCTGTCCCCCGGCCATTCCCAGCCCATCCTCTGAGGACTGTGGGTGCAGGACCAGGATGGGCAGATGGAGTGGCCTGAGGGACTTAGGTCCTCTGGTCCCACTGCCCCATGTGCCTGTGACGTGCCCACCCAGGGGAGTTTGTCCCTGGGGAGGGGGTGCACTGAGCTGTGTCACCGCGTGGCTTTGTTATCCCCAGCTGTGATGAAGTTCATGGGTGACCACCCTCTGCGGGGGCAGACGGAGCTGGACGCTGTCTGCACCATCCTCAAGGTAAATCCACCACGGGGGCAGCGAGTCCTGGGGGTGGCCGGGGCAGTGGGTGGCCTGGGCAGTGGGTGGCAGCTGTGCCTGTCCCCCAGCTCTGCGCAGAGCACGAGGTCCTGCGGGACGAGGTGTACTGCCAGATCATCAAGCAGATCACCAACAACACCAGCGCCAAGACGTGAGTCCCTACACCTGCCTGGGACAGCAGAGGAGACACTCGTGTCCCTGGCTGGGCTGAGCAGCCACAGCGTGGGGGGAGACACGGGGACACCATCCCCAGGGCACTCTCGCCCTGCTCAGTGGCTTAGCCCTGGCTCTTCCCACAGGGACAGCTGCCAGAAGGGCTGGAGGCTGCTCTACATCCTCGCTGCCTACTACAAGTGCTCCGAGGTGCTCCGGCCCTTTCTCCTGGCCTTCCTGCAGGACGCTAGCAGGCACCCGGAGCTGCCCTTCCACGGTAGGGGCTGTGCACGCCCCAGGGTGCTGGGTGCACGCTGGGGAGGGACACCCTGGGATGTCACGGGGCTCAGGAGTGGTGGCTCAGCCCCGTCCTTCATCCCAGTCCCTGTTCCTGCCAGGCATCGCCAAAGCCTGCGAGCAGAACCTGCGGAAAACCCTGCAGTTCGGCGGCCGCAGCCTCTTCCCCAGCAGCATGGAGCTCAAGGCCATGGTGGTGAGGCTGGGGGCTTGTGGGTGCCTGTGGAATGTGAGCCAGGGCTGGTAGCAACTTGAGATGCCCCTCAGAAGTTCTGGATACCTGCATGGTCTTGGGATCCCTCCATGGGCTTGGGGATCTTGCCCAGACACTGCTCTGGAACTGAGCTGATCCTTTTCTGGGATCTTCCCAAAAGAGCACAGTCCTTTTTGGGGTCTGCTCTTCACTGCTTTGGGGGTGCCCCGAGCTTTCAGGGCTCCCCAGTGGGGATGCAGCTCTGTGGACACGGAGCTGGAGGCATGATGGCTCAGACAGGCAGGACGGGCAAGAGATGGGATGATCCCAGTGGGATAGTCCTGTGGGATAGCTGCAGGGTTCGGGGTGCCCTCTGGGGTCTTGCTGTGCAAAGGGCCCCCCTGCACCCCAACGAGTCCTCCCGTGCAGGCCGGACGCAGCGCCAAGCGCCAGCTCTTCCTCCTGCCCGGTGGCATCGAGAGGCACCTCAAGATCAAGACGTGCTCGGTGAGTCAGAGGGGGCAGGAGGCTCCGTGCACCCCAGGAGTGTGGTGACCCCCCCAAAGGGTGCAGAGGTGGGAGGGCCGCATTCCTCGCTGTCCCCACTGTGGGACTTTGCTCACTGGGAAAGGCGGATCCCTTCCCTGGGCAGCCATGTGGGATGAGCCTCAATGCAGGATGTGTTTGGTGGCCCGGAGCGCAACAGGGGGACGTGGCAGCGCCCCAGCCCCCTGTCCCTGTGCCCAGGTGGCTCTGGATGTGATCGAGGAGCTGTGCTGCGAGATGGGGCTGCAGCACCCAGAGGCTTTGGAGGAGTACATCCTCTTTGTGGTGACCAACAGAGGTGAGGGGCTGGTGGGGACAGGAGGGGACAGGATGGGACGGCCCTGCTGGTGGCGCAGTGGCCACGCTCAGGCTCCTGGGTGGCACAGGGCAGAGTGTGCGGCCACTGACCCGCCGGGAATACGTCCTGGACGTGGCTGCCGAGACGGAGTGCCGGGACACCAGCTACACCTTCTGGTGCCGCCGCGTGGTCTGGAGCCAGCCCCTCAAGTTCGACAACGAGCTCTACGTCACCGTCCACTACAACCAGGTCGGGCCACCCCATCAGCCTCCCCCGGGGCCACTTCCCTGTCCCCCCCAGAGCGTGCCCTGTCCCCAAGCTGTGTCCCTGTGCCCTGTTTCCCCCCACCAGGTGCTCCCTGACTACCTCAAGGGGCTGTTCACCGTCCTGCCGCCCGCGAGGCCGGGAGAGCAGCACTTCCCGCACGTGGCCAAGCTGGCTGCCCTCCAGCACCGAGCCAAGGACCACCACCACCTCCCCACCGCGTACGGCCAGGGATGGGGCATCCTGGGGGGGAAAAACACACATCCCGTGGGGTTTGGGACCCACTGGCCAGCGCTGGCCCTGACCTCGGGCTCCCCGCAGGCGGGAGATGCAGGACTACGTCCCCCCACAGCTCTTCCGCCTGCTGAAGCCGCAGTCCTGGCTGCAGATGGTGACCCAGCACGTCCAGCAAGCCAAGGCCCTCAGCGCCCACCAGGCCAGGGCACAGTTCCTGGGTGAGGGGACAGGGATGGGGACAGGGAGGTGACACGGATGGGGAGAGGATGCAGTGCTAATAAGGACAGAGTGCTAATGAGGATGCAGTGCTGCTGGAGACACAGTCCTGCTGGGGATACAAGGCTGTTGAGGATGGGATTTGTCCAGGAGGTGATGAAGATGGGAAGCATCATGCTGCCTGGAGGGTGATGATGATGGGGATGGAATGCTGCTGGGTGGCTTCTCTGCAGGGACTCTAGGACAGGCAGCTCCCTTGTGTGGAGCCTGAGGTGCTGCATGTGGAGGGCAGGACGCATTGGCAGAACAGGACAGGCTGCTCCCAGGCCCCTGTTTCCCTTAGCTGCTCCGGGGTCCAGTCCTGCTCCTGATCCAGAGCCTGAAGCAGTGCAAGGCTCCAGGAACCAAATCAGCTCCTGTCAGGCATGGAGCTGGCTGAGCCCTTGGCAGAGCCCCTGTGGGTGCAGTCCACCCTGGGGACCGGGCAGGAGTGGGTGGCAGTGGGCACTGAGACCCCGTCCTCCACCCTGCAGGGCTGCTGAGCGCCTACCCCATGTTCGGCTCGTCCTTCTTCTACATCCAGAGCTGCAGCAACAACGCCATCGTCTCGCCCTGCATCCTGGCCGTCAACCAGAACGGCCTCAACTTCCTCAGCAAGGAGACCCACGTAGGTGGTGGGGCTGAGTGGAACACTTGGGGTCATGGAATGGTTTGGGTTGGAAGGAACCTTTAAGGCTCATCCAGTTCCATGGGCACCTCCTGCTAGACCAGGCTGCTCCGAGCCCTGTCCAGCCTGAGATCCCTGCTCCCCTGGGTGGGGCTCACAGGGCCATTCCCCCCTGTTCCCACCAGGAACCCATCGCCAAGTTCTCGCTGAACGAAATCCAGTCCACGCGGACGCAGCGGCCGACGGCCGGATCCAGCTATCCCTACGTGGAGATCACGCTGGGAGACCTCCTGGCCCAGGGCATCACCCAGCTGCAGCTGGAGCAGGTTGGGGTCACCCGGGGAGGGCCCTGCTGGGGGTCCCGCGGCAGCGGCACGGCCACTGACCGCCGGCGTGTCCCCCTGGCAGGGCCTGGAGCTGTGCCGGGTGGTGGCCGTGCACATGGAGAGGCTGCTGGGAGCCCGGGAGAAGCGGCTGACGCTGCCGCCCAGCGAGATCACCCTGCTCTGAGCCCGCCGCGGCACCCCGGGACCCGCCGCGGGGCACAGCGGGTGCGGTGCCCCCGGGACGTCCCCAGCGCGGCCGGTGCCGCTGTCCCCGCTCGCAGCTCCAGTTGTTATGGGGTTTATACACGCCCGGGAGCCCGGCACGACTCGTTGTCCGTGGTTTTGTGCCTCACTCGCTGCCGCCGGGGGGATGCTGCCCCTCGTTCCTCAGTTTCCCTGTCCCAAGTGCCTTCATATCCCCATCCATCCCAGTGCCTGTTTCCCATCCCTGTGCCTCGTTTTCTCCATCCACTTCTGTGCCTCCTCTTCCCCATCCTTCCCCTGCCTGTTTCCCCATCCCGGTGTCCCAGTTCCCTCTCTATCCCGCCCTGTATCCATCCTCACTGTCCCGGTCCCGGTCCCGGTCCCGCCCCCGCTCGCTCGTTGCACTCCCCGCGCCCGCCAGGGGGCGCTCGCGCCGCGCACCCGCCGCCACCTCCACGCTCTTCGCCCCCCACCCCTCCCTCCGCCGCCGCGCGCGCTCCACTCGCCCAATCAGCCGCCGGCCCCCTGCGCTCGCGCCCGCCTCCCGACCAATCAGCGCGGGGCGGGGGGGGGGGGGGGCGGGGCCGCCGGTGCCGGTAACGGCGGCGGGCGGGGCGGGGCGGGATCGCCGGTCGGTGCGCGCGTGCGAGGGGGCGGGGCCCGGGGGGGGCGGTGGTGGCGCTCGCGCGTGCGCGGCGGGGCGGGGCCGCCCCGCGGCGATCCGGGATGTCGGGCCGGCTCCTGGTGACGTAGCGGGAAGGGCCGCGCCAGACCCCTCTCTCTCCCACCCACCCACTCCCCCTGCCCGCCGCCGCCGCTGCTGCTTCCCCGGCACGGCACGGGACACCCTCCCTTACACACACACACACACCCCGACCAACCTCCTCCGGTTTCCCCGCCATGGGCAGCGCTGCGGCGGCCGGAGCGGGCGGGGCGCCCGGGGCCGCCGCTGGGCATGTGCCAGGCCCGGCCGCCGCGTGAGCACCGGCACCACCGGCAGCGTTGTCCGCGCCCGCCCCGGGCCGAGCCGTGAGTGTGCCCCGGCACGGAGGGAGGGAGGGAAGGAGGGGGCGGCAGCGGTGCCCGCCGGGAGGGGAGGGAAGGGAAGGGGGGGCGTCCCATCTCCCCGGGGGTGGGAGGCGGTGGTCGGCGCGGTCCCCGCGGCCCCCTGCTCACCCCCCGGTGCCCCGGGGCTCTCTCTCCCGGCAGGGCGGCGGGTGCCATGAGCAGCAGCCGCGCGTCCCCCGCCGCCGCCCGCCGCCTGCAGCGCGGGGATCGATAGAGGCGGGGGCTGCGGACCAGCCATGGCCGGCAGCGGCTACACGGACCTGCGGGAGAAGCTCAAGTCCATGATGCCCTACCGGGACGGCCACAAAGGCGGCGGCGGGGGGGGCCTCCCGCGGGAGCCCCCCGAGCCCCCCTACGACCGCAAGCGGCGGCACCAGGAGGACTCCGGCTCCGAGCCCAGCGACTACGAGGAGCAGAAGGAGGAGGAGGAAGCCCGGAAAGTGAAGAGCGGCATCCGCCAGCTTCGCCTGTTCAGCGCCGAGGAGTGCGCCAAGATCGAGGCGCGCATCGAGGACGTGGTGTCCCGGGCCGAGAAGGGGCTCTACAAGGAGCACACGGTGGACCGGGCGCCGCTGAGGAACAAGTATTTTTTCGGGGAAGGCTACACCTACGGGTCCCAGCTGCAGCGGAGAGGGCCCGGCCAGGAGCGGCTGTACCCGCGGGGGGAGGTGGACGCCATCCCCGAGTGGGTGCACGACCTGGTGATCAGGAAGCTGGTGGAGCACCGGGTGATCCCCGAGGGCTTTGTGAACAGTGCCGTCATCAACGACTACCAGCCGGGGGGTTGCATTGTCTCCCACGTGGACCCCATCCATATCTTTGAGAGGCCCATCGTCTCCGTCTCCTTCTTCAGCGACTCGGCGCTCTGCTTCGGGTGTAAATTCCAGTTCAAGCCCATCAGGGTGTCGGAGCCCGTTCTCTTCCTGCCCGTGAAGAGGGGAAGCGTCACGGTGCTCAGGTAACTCGCCCGCGTTGCCGGGGCTCGGTTGTGTAACGCGGATCACGAGGCTCAAGGATGCGCCCCGACGGCGCCTCGGGCTCCATCTCCCTCGCCTGTAGACACGCACGGGGTTTCGCTGTGGTGGAAGGGGTAAGGCGGGGATTTGTAGGGGGTCCTGTTGCCGTGGTGGGTGAGGATTTGGGTGGGTGCCTCCTCCATGGGGCTTGTGAGGTGAGTCCTGGTGGGAGTGTGGCCGCTCGCCGAGCTGAGCTTTGCTGTAGTTTCCTGTAAATGGTTAAAATAACACGTCGAGACACAAAATGGATGCTGTGCCCAGGAGTGGTCAGACGTGTTATTTTAACTGTTAACTGAGCAGCTGGTTGGGACTGGGCTCCTGGGACTATTCTTAGCTCGGCCAGTGCCTCCCTGACCTGACCTTAAACGTGGAGAGGAGGTGTGAATGGCCTTGTCTTCCCAATCTGTAAACTGGGAACGCTGAACCCTCCCGTGCCCGGTGGCGATGGGAAGACCGAGACCCGAGTGCAGAGCCCTGTGGGTTTGTCACTTGGAAGCACAGCAGGTCACAGGCAGGAAAGGACTTCACGCGTGTTGAGGAAGAGCTGTGGAGGTGGAATGACCTGCCCAAGGTCATGCAGCTGGTCGGCAGTAAAGCTGGGATTGGCACTGGGAAACGCCTGCTTCCTAATCCCGCTGCCTTCCCAGCACAGGCTGGGAGGGAGGGCAGGCAGGTGAGGGGACAAGAAGGTAAGAGGACAGGCAGGACTGGAGTGGACTGACCCTCTGGTGTCCATCTCTTGGGGAGGGTGGCTCGAAGCCCAGCGCCAGGGCTGCCAGTCCCTCATGTCCCTGAAGGTCAAAGTGGATCAGGGATCACCGGGACCCTGCCAGCAGTGCCCTGAGCTACCAACTTATCCTCGTTTGAGGGGTTATTTTTTGGGCTGGTGAAGGTCCAGGCCGGTTTTCCGGGCTCCCAGGCTGTAACTCAATCCCTTGCTTTGGCTTGTAAAGTGATCGCCGCAGGGTTCGGGAAGGAATTTTTTCCCCCCACATACACACACGGCCTCCTTGACTGGTGCATCAATAATAAATGCCGAGATCTCGCGTAGCTTTTATCTCGGAAAAGCTGCACAAACATTAACTAATCCTCGCCATGCCCCGGCGTTAGGTAACTTCTGTGGATTAGCCAGGGATGAGGGGGGCTGTGGAGGGAGTCGGGAACTGCACTGGGGACGTTTTCTCGCTCTCTGGTGGGATGGCCAGGGCAGAGGGGGCAGAGGTCAGGGTGATTTTGTGAAATGGGACCCGAGGGGACCCATCCTGCCCTGTGTCCTTTTACTGCAGAGCAAGTTCCATCCACCCCAGGGATGGAGACTGCTGGGTGTGAGGCAGCCGCTCCGCTCCCTCGCTTCCCCGAGGCACCAGGAGGGAAACTTTCTACCCTAATTTTCCTGCTGGTGATGAGAAGCCCGCTGCTGTCTTTCCCCGTTGGATCTGGATAAATAGTTATCCTTTCTTTCACAGCCAGAGGCATTTCTTTTTGTATTTTTTATAACCTAACAGAGGTCAGCCTCGAGTCTTGCAGTCAAAGCCACTCAGAAAACTCATGGCCCCAAGTCTGCAGGAGGATTGGGACTCTGCAGTGGAGGATGGTGGGAAGGAAGAAGAGGTGCTTTCTCTGCTCCAGGACCAGAGAATGATGTTTTCTTATCCCAGACCTTGCTCTTCCCTCAGAAGTACTGGGAAGAGGTGCTGGCTCAGGGCTCCCAGGATTGGCATGTGGTGTCTCCCAGGGGGTCTCTGGGTTGTTGGCCAGCGTCACCCAGCTGCTGTAACCCGTTTATTAACGTGGCTGAAGCAATTGCACAAACCAAATGAACCATCTTTTCCCTACAAATCGAAGGGCTGCTTTCTTCTTCACCCGCTGCTGCCGCCGCCTCATCAGGGTCAGATGTTCTGCTTTCCAGCAAATAATGGGCTTTAGAATGGATTATTTCAATTTTGGTACAGCAGTTAGCAGATACTTAGCACTCACTTAAGATGAGGTTCTGCCAAAGTGATTGTTCTGCGTTGATATGGTCCTGGCTGGAATCGAATTCTTTGCCTCGCAGCAGATCTCCCTGCTTCCCCTCTAGCCCCAGCAGTTTAGGAGGAGCAGGAGAGGTGCAGATTGTTGGTCGGCTCTCAGGGGTGTATCACCAAATCTATGCCTTGGTTATGATTAAGTCAACTCCCCAAACTTGGCCTTTTCTGCTGTGGGTAAACAGTTGCTGGAGGCAGTTGCCCTGGAGATGGGGAGCGGGCGCAGATAGAAGTGGCATGCCTGTAATGTCTGGGATTCAAATCCTGCTGGGTCAGTGGCTGCTCCTGGCCTGCTGCCTTTGGAGGAAGCCAGGGTAGCCATGTGCATTTGGGTACCCTCTGGAAGTCAGGAGGATCTAAGGGAAGCTGCTGGATCCCTCTCTTTGACCTCACAGCATTCTCAGGCTGTCCCCAGATCACACCTGTCCTGTTCTTGCTCTCAGCAGCCTGTTCCCAGTTCTCCTCCTGATTTCATAGCCGCCTACCCAGCAGGGATTTAGCAGAGAGGCTTTCCCCATATCCCTCCCTTGACTTTGCCTGCCCTGAAGGAGGATGTGGTGTTTGCCAACACTGAACCTGCCCCAGATGCGCTGGAAAGGGTTCAGACCTCAAGCTACAGGTGAGGTGGAACAGAATTCACCTGCCTGGGCTGTGCCCCTGTGCCAGAAACCAAAGGCTGAGGCAACCCATGACCTGCTAATGAGCCCTCCCCTCTTCCAGCAAAGCCCTTTTTCCTCTCCTTTCTCATCTGCAGGGAAGATTTGCCCTTGTAGGTTTTGAGATTTAGAAGACAACCTCCTCCAGTCTCCTCTTCCCCTGCAGCTCTGGGAAGCAGGTGCTCCTGCAGGTTTGTCCCACTGCCAGCCAGTCCAAGAGGAGGCATCACCTCAGTGTGTGCTGCTGGATCCCAATCCTGTGGCCTGTCAGCTCTTGGGGGGGGAGGGGGGGCTGCTGGCTGCACCACATTTGTGGGTTTTCTTTTTTTAGCAATAATTTGATAAGCATCAATCGATTGAAGCAGTGGGGAGGAGATGGAGGAATTTGCCTGTTCATCTGGGGGAACGTGTGCTTTGGCAATGCTTAGGCTGGAGAAAAGGGAGGGAGCTGGGGGATGCAGATCCAGCTGGGATAGGGGGGGTTCCATCCGGATCCCTGCCCTGCAGCTGCTGTCACAGGTAGCAAACCTCAGCACTGGAACTGCCAGGAACGTTGTCCCAGCGCCGTGGTTGGAAATAGCGCGGCTGCAGTTGGAGGAACGAGTGGCACAGGTAACATTTCCCAAGTTGTGCCATATGGGCTTCCCTCCCGCAGCTGGAAGAGTGCTCCGGGTCATCTCCTGGCTGTTTGTGATGGCAGGGAAACACTGTGATGTGTGTCCCTCCTGTTGTCTCCAGGCACGCCTGGTGGTGCGTAATCAGAGCTGCTTGGAGCCGCTGGAGGATGAACCTGCTTCCTCCCCAGCTGGAGGAATCTCTCTGCAGCTGCCTGCATGAGATGCTTTTCCAAAAAAGCCTGATCCCTCCGAACAAGCCGTGGGTGAAGAGGAAGCTCTGCCTGTGCCAGTGGTGATGAGGCAGAGGTTTGTTCCAGCTCTGCTCACACTGGTCGGTGTCACGTCCGTGGTTCGTGGCAGGAGCTTTCCTGAGCCACAGGTAAAGCCTTGAGTTGCCCAAACCCTGCAGTGGGTCCAGTCCCTCTGCCCCTGAGCTGGCCTGGCTGTCATTAAGACGTCATCGTAGAAATGTTTCTTGTTGGGGACTCTGCAGAACTTCAGGGCCTCCTTCCTGGGTGATGTTTGCACAAAAAAAAAACCCTGCTTTCATCTCCACGTGAATCAGTTCTGTTGGAGTTCTTCTGGATGGAGAAGGAGGCTCAGGGAGGAGTTGGCTGTGTAAGGTCTGACAGTTTGGAGTTGGGGTGTGTTGAGGGGAGCGTGTGGATAACATCAGCACCTCCCTGTGTTCTTCTGGAAAACACTCTGGGATAGGGATGTCCTATTCAGGTCTGAGTTCTCCTGGGCAGGAATTGAGGGTTTTCCCTACCAAGTTGCCTTGGGTTTGTTCTCTGAGCAGGAAGTCTGTAGGTAGACCCGTTATGGGTATTTTTTCCCAGTGTCTGACCTTTCACCTGTCATCAGGGTGTGCAAGGCCGGGCAGTGGGTGAGAAGTTCATGCTGGCACGAGGCAGCACAAGTATGACACAACCAAATAATCTTTTTCTGCCTGTGCAGAGAGACACCGTCACTATATGTGATACGGTGCAAGCAGAGTTTTCCCACACCAGTATGGTACTGGGGCAGACTGGTACCCTTTAGGGCCTCAGACTGGACTACTGGGATATTGCTTTGGTGCTGCCCATGTGCATCCTGGGGCCACAAACTCTTCCTGAGGCCGCTCTGGGAGTGATCTGAGAAGGGGTTTCCTGCCTTGGGGAGTGAGAAGGAGTGTCCAGGCTGACATCTCGAGATGGAGAGCACATGTCTGGAAACAGACCTTCTCCTGATGCTCAGGGTGTTGCTGAGGATGCGCCGAGTTGAATGCCAACGTGGGTGATATTCATGAATTCGCTGGAGCCTGACGCAGAGATTCCTGGAACACAAAAGAGCATCATCGTAAGCCCCCCTGGCGTAACACTGTCGTGTTCTGCAGTGCCTGCAGGGCAGGGGGGCATGGACATCACCCCTGTTCTAACTGATCAGGACTCAGACTTTTAACTCTCCTCCTAAAGCAGTAAATCTGTCTTTGAGGAGAGGTGCGTGTTTCTGGGTGAGTGGGTGGGTTATCTAACCAGATCAAGGAAACCCGGTCCCGTCCCCGGAGGAGACTTGCGTGTGTGAGATGTGCTCTGAGTGTCCTGAATAACCTGCCAGCCCCCTGACCCTGGCTGTGCTTCTGAGGGCTGCCTGGTGGCCACTGTGCCAGAAAAAGCCTCGTGGGGACAGCGGGCCAGCAGGTGATTTCTGCTTCAGGTTAAACATTGTGGGGGTGTGCCAGCGCTGTGTGGCTTGAGCGGCCTCTGCCCAAATCCCTTCCCAGGTGCTTCTGCCCTTGTCAGGTGTTCCAGGAGGCTCTGAAGGTGTTTAGCTTCTCTTGTTCCCGTGCTGGAGTCTGGGAGGCTCTGTGAGAGCTGACACTCTCCAAACGGCAGGTAGAGGGCAGGCCCCACTCTCGGACCTGCTGGCTGGAGCCGTGGGAGTGACGGGATGTGCTCCCACAGGGTGGTTTGTGTGTCCAAGCAGGGGTGGTGGCTGCTCTCCATGGACCCACTGTGATTTCACCTGCTCCACAACGGAAGCAGCCACGAGAAAAATGCTCCAGTGTTTTGTAGGAAGCTGAGGTCGTCCTCTGCCTGGGCTTCTCTCCAGCCTGCTGGAATCATGGAGTGTCTGAAGTCACCTCACATGGTGAAACGCTCCTGCCCAGAGTGGCTACTGCTTGAGCCTGGGGTCGCTTTCCTCAGCCCTGGGAGCTGTTTCTGCCTGTAACAGGGAGGTTTGGGGAGTGCAGCTTGGTTTGCAGGTCTGGATTTGAAGGTTATAACCCAAGTGCATCGGGTTGGGGTTGGTGATGTTTGTGTCGTGGCTGAAGATGTGCCACGTGATGGGGAGCGGGGAGGATGAGGGTGCTGAGAGAGTCTGTGCCCAGGTGAGGGGGGTGAGAGGCTCAACTCTTGCCAGCACTGCACCCCTCCATGACTAACAAATCCCACTGAATTTGGTATGTGTTCATGTCTGGGTGCGCTGCACATCCCAGCCGCGAGAGATGGCTTTTCTCAGGGATGTGCGTGAGGAGATTCTTTGTGCTGATTTTTCCCCTGTTGCTTTCTAATTTCTTTGTAAATTAATTGCCTGAATTTACAATCCATAAACGCATTTCCACATGTCTTATTTCACAGCGCTGTAGCAGGTGGCAGTTTCCTCTGGTGTATACTAGAAAATTGAGTCCTAAAGCCCTCCCCAAAAAAACCCCCTGGCTGTCCACATTCCTTCTTGGGAAAGACTTGGCTACAAGTCTAGCTCCTGTGTGTGTGGGGAACGGCGTTTGGAGGAGGAATTCCTGGTGGAAGTCTGGAAGTACTGGCCAAAATGAGTTGTTGAGGCTGGAAACCACTTTCTGCCTCCGCCTGGCATCTCTCTCACAGTGGCTTTTTGTTTCTGTTGTCAGTGGGTACGCGGCCGACGAAATCACACACTGCATTCGACCACAGGACATCAAGGAGAGAAGAGCTGTCATCATCCTGAGGAAGTAAGTGTGGAAGCCCTCCGGACAGTAAGATAAGCGTGGATGTGGTGTCGTGATGTTTAAACACTTCAAAACTGCCTTGTTAATTTGCTTGGCTTGATCTCACACCTTGATTAGATGTCACTCTGGGACTCTTTCCGTACCCAGCAGTGGAAGTGGCTGGAACCAGTTCCTGCAGAGTTAATCACTTCTTGGCTCTGTGAGCAGCACTTCATTGAAAGGGCTGGGGTTGCAAGCCCTGTTGGTGTCCAAACACCTGTCTTTCCTTGGCTGCCCAGCTCCAAACAGCTCAGATTTCAAACTCTCTTTGTTTTGGGTTGTGTGTTCAGGTGTCTGGTCATATGATACCTCCCTGTGTGAGTTACCTGCACAGTCCTTTGAAGCTGATGGTTGTGATGAAGAATCTCCTCTAAAAGCAGATAAAGTTTTCTTGGTAGCATGGCTTTTGTTTCCTGGGGAGAGGGAGGAAGACGCTGACTTGGGAGGAGAACAAAGTAAATTCAGTGCTCACTTTACAGGGCTTGTCCTTGGAGTCTGTGTTGGGAAGCCAAGCTCTGTAAGCTGTTTTAGAAACATGCTTCCTGTTCTAGAATCCACACTGTCTTGATGGCATTGCTTGTTCCTAAAACTCTTCAGAAAATGGAGAAAAAATAAGCCAACCCCACCCCAAACTCCCTCAAATATTACCTTTTTTTTGTGCCCAGAAATGTCCTCTCTCATCAGTTCCTTCTACTAGGAGACCAAAAAATGTGACTGCCACACACTGACCCATGTTGACTGTGCCTTAGAAGGTGTTAGCAGTAATTCTGCTGTCAAGAAATCTTTTTGTAAGTGAAAACACAACGATTTTCAGTCCTATAAACCCAACCAAAAGCGTGGGCATTGGTGGCAGGGCTGTGGTTGTGGCCCAGGCTGGCACAAGGCTATCAGGCAAGTGGTGTGGATTCAGACTGGATGAGCTTTTGGATGGCGTAGTTGGTTTCAAAACAAGTCTGGCAACGTTGTGAAGATAACGGCACAAAGCCAGCGGAGCGGAGTTGGACATCTGGTCAGAGAGACCCGTGAAATGAAGGCAGGAAAAAACAGCAGCCCTGAGGCACTAGCCAGGCAAAATTCGGCCCAGCCCCAGGGAGGCAGGGTGAGATGTGGCAGCAGATAGAGTGGGATGAAAGACAGGATGTAGCCAAACCACCCCACAGCTGGTTCTGGCCACATGAGGTTTGGGGTGAGAGGGTTGTGATAAGAACTTGAAGCTGTTGTGTTCATGGTGTTGGTGCAACCAAAGAGAAGCAGAACGAGTGCTGACAAGGAGGCGTCTCCAAGTCCTGTAGCTGCTTTGGTTGGGATTTGGGATAGAGAAGCTGCCAGGCCTGGGTTGTGGAGCAGTTCCCAGGAAAAGACAGTCTTGGATAAATAAACTAAAGCTGCCCAGTATCTGGTGCAGATACTGAAAATACCCGTTTAAACTGGCTCTGCCTCTTGCTTTCTGCAGCCTCTGTAAGGTATGTTGAGTTATTTCAGTCTAACCTGGCTGCCATCAAAGTGCAACTGAGCAAAAAAAGGGACCTTAAAGCTCATCTAATTCCAGCCCCCTGCCATGGGCAGGGACACCTTCCACTTGGAGACCAGGTTGCTCCAAGCCCTGTCCAACCAGGCCTTGGACACTTGCAGGCATGGGAAGTCCTCAACCTCTCTGGGCAACCTGTGCCAGTGCCTCACTACCCTCTGAGGAAAGGATTTCTTTCCAATGTCTAATCTAAATCTATCTGCCCATGTAAAAAGTTGCTCTCACTGGTTTTTTTTTAAGCATCCTTCAAGTCCTGGAAGGAGCAGTGGTGTACCCAGCTGAGCTGGTGCATCACTGCTGAACAGACAAAGCCTGCAGCTCCTACCAGAGCCAGCTGTGTTTGCTCAGCCATCCCTCTCCAGCAGCGTGTCCTTCTGCCTTCCCCTCATTTTTGGGGTCTGATTTGCTGAACATGAGAGCAGAAGTGTCTCTGCCCGGTCACACAGCCGTGAGCTGACCTGACTGACAGGCCAGACACAACCACACTGAGGCCTTTCCTCCTGAGCCAAGCAGAAACCCCCCGGTGATTCTTTTTCCGTGTGACCTCTGCGGAGCTTTGCAGCCCTGGTGAATCCGTGGCAGTTCCCTGTTTGCCACAGGCCGTGCTCCAGTTGCTGCCAAGCAGAGCTTATTAATTGCTGTTTATCCCTGGCCGGGGCAGCCATCTCCCGGTGCTCTGCGTGTGTCCGTGCAGCGGGGCCGCCGTGACCCCCGTCCGTGCCGTGTCCCCACGCCGTGGATCACTGCACAAACGCCGTTCCCCATTCCCGGATCACGCGACTTTCTCTGAAACACAGCGTGTTATGCAACCAGGAAAGCAGCTCCTGCTGCTGCTGGCCTGCTGGCACGGGAGGGCTGGGAGCAGCCTCGTAAAACTCCTCTTCCTCGTTTTCGTGGGGAGGGTCGGCCCCGAGCTTTCCAGCGGGATCAGATCAGCTGGGTCACCCCCCAGTTGGAGCTGGGATGTTCAGCTCTGAATGTGAGGGCCTGCTGGGTCCCAGACACGTTTGCATTTGGCTCTGCTCTTGCCTCTACTCCAAGTGTGTTTTTGCTGACAGCGGCGGGAGAACAACGCTGTGGGAGCTGGAGGAGCAGTGGGATTTTTGCAGGATGCTCCAGAGCAGCGTGGTTACCAAGTAGGTCATAAACACTTCAGTGCTGTAGTGTGATGGCATTGAGAGTTTTCCTGCGTGTCAGAGCACAGGGCTGCAGGAGCCAGCGAGGTTTGGAAGTGCTTTGAGCGAGAGTGGGGGAACCTGCTCTCAATTTCATGAGATGCTGGAAGAGGTAACGTGGGAGGGGGGGGATAGAAATGAGACCTTGAAGTGGGTCTTGAAAGACATTTCAGAGAGTTTCTGCTGCCTTTCTGCTTCCACTCTCATAAATAGGAGTTACTTTATTTAACTTGAACCTGCTCCTGCCTTGCTCTGTGGCCAGAGCGAGCATGTCTGGTGTTCCCTTGCCCTCCCAGGGTATTTGAGGGTTGGTTTGTTTGAACTGCAGCCCTGCAGTCGCTGTTGTATTTGAGAGATATTTAAACCACCTTGTCTGGAGCAGGATCAGCAATGTCTTTGGTGTTCTGGCTGGACTGGGTCCAGTCCTGGGGCTGAGAACAGTTCAGGACAACAGCGTGAGCTGTCACAGGCTCCAGCCTGGCAGCTGCCTGTGGAAGTGTTCCTTGTTTCTGGCATGCTGGGCAAACTCAGGCTGCCATGCCCAGCATCACCTGTGCCAGCCTGGCATCGCCCTGCTTAACTGAAGAGGCTCTCCCCAGTGGCAGAGTGTACCTGGGCAGATGGATGTGCTTCCTAACAATAGCTTAGGTTGGGATTCTTCTGTGGAAACCTCCCTCAGGAGCTAAAGTTCAGCATTGGAGAACAAGTAGTGATTCTCCCCTTTCTTTTACCCAGACCTCTTCTGTAGTCCCTACTTATCCTAAGGAGGGAGACAGACTACAGCATCAGGATGCCTTTCCTTCTGGGAAGTAGCTTGGATCCTTCTGAAATCAGCAGCTCTGGAGCACCGGCACCTTTGAGTGTATTTTGCCCATTCTTAGGCTGCAGTCTGTGCTTTGAAATAGACTTCAGCAGAGTTTTTAAGTCGAGCCTGGTGACTGTGCTGTGCTTGGAGATGGTCACAGCACTGGGATAAGAGTCTGCTCCGTCAAGTTTTCGTTCCTGCTGCCTCCCTCCACGTGTGTGGGGCTGCAGTCGTGCCTGGGCCAGCGACAGTTCTCCTCTGGGACAAGCTGTGTTTGCTCTCTGGTGTATGTTGAGCGTGTGCTGTGCTGCTGGAAGGGATGTGGTGCGGTTTCTGTTTGCTACACCCGCTCCTGACTCGTACTTCAACTCCTTGCACCTCTCAGTCAAGCTGAGGAACACCTGACCCTGTGAGGTCTGTGGGCAGGAGGGAGTTTCCAGGTGGAAAGCAGTTATTACTGTTGGAGGTGGTGATGAATTTTGCAGGACATCTCCCACCCAGGTGGATTAACTGGAGCTGTGAGTTATTGACGAGTCACTGTGATTTCACAGCTGCTCCTGCACCTCTGATCTGTATCCCACTGGGATTGCATTGAGCCCAGCACCTCTTGCATTCACCTCATGGCTACGTGTCCCTGTGCTTCCTCTTTCCTCTGGCAGGACAAAGGGGAATGGCTTCAAATTTAAAGAGAGCAGGTTTAGATTGGCTATTAGTAGAAAACTCTTCCCTGTGGGGGTGGGGAGGCCTCAGGTTCCCCAGAGAAGCTGTGGCTGCCCCTGGATCCCTGGAAGTGTCCAAGGCCAGGTTGGACAGGGCTTGGAGCAACCTGGGCTAGTGGGAGGTGTCCCTGCCCATGGCAGAGGGCTGGAACAGGATGAGCTTTGAGATCCCTTCCAGTCCAAACCATTCCATCATTCTATGAAGCCTCAAGTTCCAAAAAGCTGCAGCTTATTCTGCTCTGGAGTGTGTTATCCTGCCCTTCCTCTTGAGCTGTGTGGCTGGGATGGAGGGCTCTGCAGCAGCAGCAGCACACTGGTGGTTCCGTAGAAACTCCTTGCAAATTCTCTTCTCTTTAAACATTTGCAGAACAAGACTAGATGCACCTCGATTGGAAACAAAATCCCTGAGTAGCTCTGTGTTGCCACCAGGTTATAACTCTGACCGTCTATCGGGAAGCAACCGGGACCAGATCCTGAAACCAAAGCGGTCCCATCGCAAAGCAGATCCTGATGCTGCTCACAGGTAGGATGATCTCTCCTGAGGGCTGTGTTTGGGATGGGATCTCTCTGGGTCAGTGCGTGGCTGAGGTCCTTGGCTACACAACGCACTTAAAAACACCCTCCTTGCACCTGGCAGGTGCTTTCTGTGGTGCCGAGATCTGTTTTATCAGAATGAGCTCTTTATGTGTTGCTCCCAGACTTGTGGAGGCTGAGCTCTGGCTGTAAGCAGCTTACATTGTTTATCCTGTGAGTGGCATAATGAAGAAGCAATAGATTTGGCTGGCTTTTGATAATGCAGTCGTTCAGAACAATAGTTTCCCTGCAGCTAATCATTTTTGACCTCTATTGCCAAGCAACCTGTGCAGCTGCATTAAACTATGTTATGAAAGCAGTCCTGGGAGAGAACATGAGGGTTTGCTATCTGGGAAAGGTGAAGGCCTTTGGGGAAGCTTCTCAGGCCTGTTTTGATTCCAGAGCTGTGTGTGTATATTTTTTGTGTGAGAAACCAGACTGTGTGGATGCTTAAGCCTGACCTTCAGGGAAGCTCCTTGCCAAGGTCTCAGACAGCTTGAGCTCTGCAGCAGGGCTTCCCTTAAACACCTTGGTGTGAACACACCGATAGCCCTGAGTGATAGCCCGTCTGCCAGCTGGCCTGGATAGTCCCAATTCCAAAGCTTCCCGAGGATCGAGATGGCATTCTCTGGATGCAGCCCAAAAGTCGCCTTGGTCGCAGGGGCTTGGCCGCTGCGCGGTCCCAGCCCTGTTTCAACCTGTCCTGGAGGGAGGAGGGTGGGGATGGCTTGTTTGTGAGCTGTGTTCATTCACCTGGATGCAGGCTGGGAAGATGGATGAAGAATTGAAGCTGGTCTGCGGATGCAGCTTCCCTCCGAGCACACAGTGTCCGATTAGGGGAGCGATCATGCAGGACAAATGTGCAGATCTGTCAGAGCTGTTTTTCAGCCTGATGTGACCTTATCAGGGTGTGGGGGATGGCTTGCATAGGCTTCTGCAGCAGATGGGTGTGAAAAACATGTTTTTCTCTTCCTGTGGCCTCAAAGACTCCAGTATAACAGGTAATTAGCGTGGATATCATAGTGGTGAATCTCAAGAGGAACCACTCAGATGAAATAAGAGGGTCTGTGCAGCCCACCAGCCCCGTCCTGCTATGAAGTGATCCGAGGCAGCTCTGCAAAAATAACAATTGCACTGTGCTAATGTTTTGAGAGGACAAAGGATTTTGGAGCTGTGCTGTGATCCTGCACCACGAGGAGCTCAGCTCTGTGCTGTGAGTTCTGAGGCAGGAGACAGACCCCACTGCCCAAGGGATGTTTCTTGGGGGCCACAAGCTGCACTTAAAAAAAAAAAAAACCCTGAGGTGACTGGGCTGTTTGGAAGTGGCTGGTGGAGGTTAAAGCTTGCCCTGGGAAGCACAACTTGGTGATCTGTTCCTGCTCTGCCGAGTGCCTGGTGCTGGGAAGGCACCATGGAAGCTGGCAGTGCTGCAGGCAGTGTCTGCAGGAGGAATGCCTGCATCCCGCCCTGGCTGAGCTCTCACTCCTTGCTTTCTCTCTCTCCATAGGCCACGGATCCTAGAAATGGATAAAGAGGAGAACAGGCGCTCGGTCCTCTTACCAAAACATAGGAGACGGAGCAACTTCAGCTCCGAGAACTATTGGCGACGGTCGTACGAGTACACGGAGGACTGTGAGGAGGAGGAGGAGGACGGCAGCCCGGCCAGGAAAGTTAAAATGAGGCGGCACTGAGGATTGCTCTTTCCGGGCTCGTGGAGCTGATTGAGATTGGCCTCCAGTCTGTGAAAACTTTCTCCTCCCTCTGGCTATCTTCCATCTAGCTTCAGTTTTGGTTTTTCCTTTCAGGCTGAAGAGTAAACAGGAAGGATTTGAGTTTTATGAATGGAGGAACGCTGAGACATACGTAAGGATGGAACATGTCCAGTGCACATGGTGTCCTGAGTCATGGGTCAAGCGGGCATCTCTCCCTTAGGAAGCAGATAAAGTTATGCCAGGCTGTCCGTTGGGATTTCTTTTTGAAAACACCAAAAAGTTTAACTGTTTCATTGCGCAAGATTCAAGAATTGTATTTTTGTTTTGTTTTGTGTTTTGGTTTTTTTTTTTTTTTTTTTTTTTTGCTTTAACACTCGTCCTTTCCAAATGTTCTAAATATGATGTTTGACCCCAGGAGCTGAAATTCCGTGGTGGCATCATATTCCCTGTTTTACCAAAGGGCTCCTTGGTCTGCTCTTTCCTGGTGGTTGCTGGGTCTGTTTTAAGGGTGCCCTGCAGTAACTGGAAGTTTGAAGCTTTGCAGACCCCTCTTACTGCGACTGATTTCAAAGGGTTTAGGACGTTTTTCGTTGCACTTTAGTGTTTTAAATGCCGTAGGTTTCCTTTCCAGACCCTTTTCCCAAGCCAGCGTGGGCTCGCAGCCTTGTGTCCCTGCGCTGCCCTCTCCGAGAAGAATGTACTAGAGCTCTGGTTTCTCAGTGCTGATCCGAGGGGGGATGTGTTGTGGTTGAGGAGGAAGGAATCGTGGCTGGCTTCCCTGAGGATGGCCCAGCATTGTCCTGAGATCCATAGTGGAACCTTGGGGCTGCCGAGTCAGGGGTCACACTGAGTATGTGCTGCTTCCCAGAGCTGGGGATAGCGAAGAGGAGTAGGAGAGACGCTGTGCTTGTGGGGGGTGTGTGCCTTGGGACCCCAAGGAGGAGCTGTTCTCCACTGCCCCTTCCAGGTGGAGATAGCTGAGAGGCCGAGCATCCCAGCACAGTGTCCCATCCCGAGGGATTGGCAGTGCTCTGCCAGAGCAGGAACAGGCGCTGCCGTGGCCTCGGGCCATGGTCTGTCCCCTCCGAGGCTGGGAGTGGGGACACTGCAGGGGCCCAGTTTGGCCCTGGTTCAGTGCATCCGGCACTGAAGTTGCCTGCCTTCTCCTGGCTTACTCCTGCCTGCATTCCCGTGGTAGGGAGCTTTCTGATTGCTACAGGAAACGCTGAGAAGAATCAGGCATTCAGCCCCGTGGGGTTGTGTTAGAACATCTGCCTTCATCCTCCTCTTCTCCCGCCCAGTTTGCGTTAGCCCAGACCAAAGCCTTGGCGTTGGCAAAGTTTTGGGGGGCCCAACACCATATTTAGAACCCTACTTTTAAGGAAAATCTTCCTCCAGTTGATTCTTTGAACCCAAGTGTTGGCAGTTGTAAGGAGTAGTCTTTATTTTTAAATTTTTACTGCTTTGCCCTCCTTCCAATTGTAGTTTTTTCTTAGTGTTGTGTCCCCCACACACTTCACGGTCTGCACGCTTGGCAATAAAAAGATGTAATGTATTTTGAAACCCGTTTGCTGCTGTCTTGAGGGGCTCCTGGTCTAAAACAACCACCCAGGCGTTGTTCCCTGCAGAATACTTGCAGACATCTGGGTCCCACTGTCCTTTTCCTTCCCTGCTGATTATTTCTGCAGCTCCTGCTGTTGGGGTTCTGCTCAGGCTGGATCTTGTGGTCACATTAGCACAGAGGGCGTTGCCATCACCTTCAGCACAGTGCTGGTCTGTGGGGGTCTTCTGTATCTGAGATCCCCAGTGGGTGTCTGATTATTTTATCCGATTGCTTTCCTGGTGAGAGCCCCTGCTGGCTCCGTGCCATGGTACAGGCAGAACCTTTGAAGGAACCTGTCTTGTCTACCCAGAGATCTGAAAGCTCGTGCTTCTGCCGCTTCTGGAACCTTTAAAATGCCGTTTTCAGACCACACGTAGCATTTTTGAAGCGATGTTCCTCGCCCTCCCAGCTTCCTGCCGCGAATCCGGGCCAGCTCTTGGCTACAAACCCCCTGTTTGGGAAAGCTTGGCACTCCCCTGGTAGCAAAACTGCACGTGGGGAGCAGCAATCCCTTCTCCTCCTTATGGCTTTGTCTTTCTGGATCCATCCTGGCCGTGCCCACCGCGGTGCCGGGCTCTGCCGCGGGTGTGACAGTGACAGTGGTCACTGCTGGAGGTCTTGGCTCTCCCCTCTCCCTTCCTGGCTCCTAGTTTTGTGCCTACCTCTGCAATACGGATACTCTACCCTGGTGTCAGCTCAAAACGAAGCTGGAGGCAGCCTGCCTTTCGGGGGGCAGCTTCCCAGAGCAGGATTCCCATGGGATGAGGGCGTTGGCTGTGTCTCTGCCGAAGGCTGAATGAGGCATCCTGAGGTCTTGCCTCTTGCCTGGTACCAGCCATCACCTCCTCTTGGTCCTTGTGCAGTCTCTAGGTGTGCAGGTATCCTTTCTCAGCTTGTTGTGGAATTCCTGCATGCCGTGGTTGGGAGCTCTTCCCTTCTCCCTTCATCCCCGCCCCGCATCCGTGCAGTGGGTCAGAGCTGGCAGCCGTGGCTGGTGGGGGCAGGAGGAGCTCCAGCCACCATCTCTTCTCATAACTCACTTGGTTTTCAACCTGACTGGTTGGGGGTTGACACCTTGGAGAGAGAGAGGGAGCGGGTGCAGGCGTTGGGACCCGCGGCATCCCTCGGGAGAGGAGTCCCCAGCGTGCAGGCAGGGCCATCTTCCCACTTGTACAGACATTTTCTATAGACACGGATGTATATGTGTAGATAACATGGTTTTTTAAACTCTTTTGCACTGAACAACATCGGAGTGAAACCAGAAGACGCATTTTTTTCACGTGGGTCCAGAGGTCTGGATCCCTTCCTGTGGCCTGTCCGGTGAAACTGTGGCTCGGAATTCCTGGTGATCCCGCACCTTTTCCCCTGTCGGGCTGCCCGCAGGCGCTGGGTCAGGCTGGTGCCACGGGGATGGTGTGGAGGGTGGTGAGCTCCAGTTTGGAGGCAAAACTTTTCCCGTGTGCTCCGTGGGATGGGCTCGTGCACAGCCCCGACCACGTCTGCTTTGTCCTGTGTCTGATCCAGTCGGGTGGTCCGACCTCCTCTCCATCCACCCACAGCATGTCCTTGCTCAGCCCCAAACTGGGAATAAGGCTACATCCAGTGTGACAATCCATGCACCCGCAGCCCAGACCAGGAGAACTGTCTTTCCTAAGGAAGGGGGGAGGAAGGTGGGGTTCATCTCTAGTTCAGTGGGATTCATCCCTGCTTTTCTGTGAAGAACAGGAGGAATTGGGGTTTGTTGCTGTTGCCCCTATCTCCAGAAGAGTCAGTGGTGGAATTGTCCAAGCCCAAGGGTCAAAACAGCTGCCAGGCTTTGAAGAGAGCTCAGGGGGGCTGGGGTTGGACCCCCACCAGCAGCAAAGAGTCTTTTTACCTGCCAAAAATGTTCCCTTTCCCCGTTGGGAGGAGAAATGTTTGGCCAAGAAGCGCCTGTGCTCCTTCCCCTGCCCACACTTAACAAGTTCTGGCTGACTTTAATTTTTGTTTTTTAAAAGATTCTAAAAAAAAAATTTTTTTTTTTTGGTTACCAATAAAAATAAAAATAATAATAATAAAAAAAGAAGATAAATAAAAAAAGAAAGTGGCAATATTTTTTTCTGTAAGCTTTTCCTAGGAAAAAGCGTGGTTTGTAACAAAGTTGTACAGTTCTGAAGTTTGAGATACGAGAAGTACTGTGTGAAACGCTGTAAATGGGGCAGAGATTATTTTATGTACAGTCTGACGTGGGGGAATCTTTTAATTCCGGTTGATTCTTAGGAAGAATTTGGTTCTTCACTGTCAGGGTTTGGAATTTCATGGTTTCATTATGATTATTATTTTTTTTTTCTTGTATAGATTGCTGCATTAATTGAATAAAAGCAGAAAGCATTGCTCTGCCTGCCTGTGTGGTGGTGCTGTGGGCTGGGATGTTGCCTTGATCTCCCCAGGCAGAAACGAGGTGGTTGGGAATGGGGAACTGGTTCTAAATAAAGGGAGTCACCGGCTCCCTGGGGATGGGGCAGCCAAATGTGGTGGCTGTCCCTCCTGCGCTGTCCTAGAAAGCAGGGACAGGGCTCCCTGCCCTCCTCTTCCTCCTCCTGCAGCTTCCACGCTGCCCACAGCTGGAGCCTGGATCCTGATGGGCCCAGCACCCTCCTGTGCCTTCCTCCTGCACGAGGGAGATAGTGAGGTGCCAAAGAGGGGATGGAAGGGGTCTGTTGGCCTCGTGTGTGGCCTCCACTCTCCTTCCTTTCCAATTCCTCCTCTCTCTTCCTCCTCTGCTGTTTGTCTTCTCTTCCTTCTCTCCTGTTTCTCCTCTTTTCCTCCTCTGCCTCCTCCCTTCTTCCTCCCGTTCCTCCTCTCCTTTTGCTTTCCCTCTCTTCCTCCCAGCCCCTCTCCCCTCTGTTCTCCCTCCTCCTCCTCTCCCTCCTCCCCAGCCATGACCCACATCTGGCTCCCTCCTCTCCACCCTCCCTTCCTCGGGGCTGTGTCCGTGGGTCAGACCCTCCATCCCATCCCTCCGTCAGCCCATCGCTCCCCGCTCCCCCCCAGGCTGTTTTCCGCCCCCAAACCCCGCGTCGCCCCAGAGCCGCATCTCCCCGGGCCGGGGTTAGTCAGCAGGGAGGGGAAGCCGTGCCCTGCCCGGGGTGAGTCACCCCAAAACCGGGCGCAGGGCAGGTCGCTCCCCCTCCCACCTCGGGACGGTGCCGTGTGGGGGGAGTGAGGAACAACGTTCCCGGTGCCACGGTGGGAATAACGAGTCGGCAGCCAGGCATGAGGTTCGAACATTAATTTTGGGAGCCGGCGGGATGCTCCGGGCCCTGTGGCCGGGGCGCCGCCATGTTGATGCACCCCACGGCTGTGGGGCGCGCGGTGAGACCCTAAACCCGCAACACCCCCGCGTTCGTGGGAGCTTTGTGACCACGGTGCGCGGGCTCGGGGTGCCCTCGCTGCCCCCACGCGGAGAGGAGACGACGAAAGAAAACGCTGAAACAAATAAATATATAAATAAATAAAGCGCAGGGAGGGCGCGGAGCAGAGGGGGGATGAGGACTACAACCCCCATCGTGCCTCGCGGCGGCGCACGCGCGGCAGGGGGTGGGCGGGGCCGCGGCGCGCGGCGCGCGTTCCCGCGCGGGGATTGGCGGGAGGAGCTGCCCGTCAAGGCCCCCCCCCCTCCGCCCCGCCCCCGCCGCGGCGGTGCCTGCCCGGGCTCGGCGGGCGCGCGCACCGGGACCCCGCACCGGTACCGGGGACCCCGCACCGGCCCCGCGCCCCCTGCCGGCCCCGCCCGCCCGACACCAGCACCGCCCTCCGGGACCGGGACCGGCCCCGCCACCGCCGGCCGCGCCCGCCCCGCCCGGTACCGCGCCGCCGCCGCCGCCGCTGCTGCCGCCGCCGGCCCCACCATGATGAAGTTTCGGTTCCGGCGGCAGGGTGCCGACCCGAACCGCGACCGGCTCCGCCACGACCTCTTCGCCTTCAGCAAGGTGCGTCCGGGGCAAGCGCGGGGCGCAGCGGAGGGTCCCGGGGGGGCGGCGACCGCCGGGAGGCACCGGGAGGCACCGGGCGGGGTGCGGGGTGCGGGCACCCCCCCTGCCTGAGGGCGCGGGGCTGCGGGACCCCACGGCGCGGGATGCTGCCCGCGGCGAGGCGAGCGGCGTGCGGGGCACCGCCCCCCCCCCCCCCCCCGGGAGCACCGTGAATCCCCGGGAAGCCGCGCACCGGGACCCCCCGGCACTCCCGGGAAGGGGGCACCGCCGGGGAAGCGGGGCTGCCGGGAAAGGGGACGCCCGGGATCAGGGGTGCGGGAGGATTCACCCCCGGCGGTGGCTACCGGGAGCCCCCGGGTGCGGGATGCGCCCCGGGGAGCTGCGCTCATCCCGCGGAGTGCCCGGGGGCAGGATGCGACCCTCGCACCTCCATCCCTCCTCCCAGCCCCTTCCCGGAGCGTCCCCGTTCCCGCACTCGCCCTGTCCCGGGGCTTCCCTCAGGCCTCGCTCGCCGGCGTTTCGGGGTGTCCCGTGGTCCCCCACCCTGTCTGACCCCGAAGCATCCCTGGCTGCACCCCCCGTGCGGGGCTCAGCCCCTCGCCCCAATCTCCTCAAGAGCGGGATATTGGTGGTGCTGGATCCCCTGTGTCGGAAGGAAGGGCTGATTATCCCCAGGGCTTGATCCCCTTGCACCCCAGACCTGTGGGGCTCGGGGGTCATCGGACTGCAGAGTTTGGGCACTGGGGACGTTTCCCACTCAGCTCCCTCATTCGGGGTGGGAGATGCCCCCAAGATCATCGAACAAGGCTGGAGGGACCTTGCGAGCCCTGGGGTGGGGGACCTTTCCCTCAGGGCATCGGGCTGTGCCCGCCTGGGACTCCCTGCACCCCATCCCGGGAGCCCCGCAGCGTTGGGACCACCCTCCTGCACTGGCCCCGGGGGGTAGGAGACCACCGGCAGTGGGCCCTGGAGGAGCCCAAACCGTGTCTGTCCATCCTCTGGCACATCCTGGCACTGCCGTTGGGTACTTGCCCAACTCACTGCAGGGACGGGGCCATGCACTGCAGGGACCCCCGGGTTGTCACACAGTGGGGCCGAGCTGAGAGATGTTGGGGTGTGCTGGGGGGGGATCAGAACCAACACCCCCTGCCCAGCAATGGCCCTGATCCCCCCGGAGGGGGTCTGGCCGGGGTGAAAGGCTCAGCCCAGCTGGAGCCCCCCGTTTTTGGGGAGTGCATTCCCACGGCCGGATCCTGCCCAAGGGGGGTATCCTGTGGGGTTTTTGCTGGTGGGATGTCCTAGGAGGGGCCGGTGGGAGCCCCGCTCCGGCCGTCCCAGCGGTGGGGCCGCCGGCTGCCCACCTGCCTCCCATTAACGGTTGTTTTTCCTCTCGAGCTCCAGATCTGCCTGGGATTTGCTGTAATTTGGCCGGGAGCGCGCCTTGGCCGGCCGGCACAGCCTGCCGGATGCGGCCCCGCTGCGGGCGGGAGGGAGGGCTGCGGGTGGGGGGCTGAACCGGGCCCCCGTCTGGGATGGGAGTGCTTGGGAGCAGCTGGGACAGCGCTTTTTGGGGAGTCTTTGCCGCTGTCATCACGTTGGACCCCGACCTAAAGCATCACTGTGGCGTCCCTGCGCTGCTGCTGTCCCAGCTCCTTCCTCCAGCCCAGCATGCATCCCAGGGGGATTCGGGATGGCCCTGCATGGGGCTGCCACACGGATCAGCACCCACGAGCATCCACTACCTCATCCCTAGGATGGGCTGGGACCCACTGGGATAGGCTGGGATGCCTTGGACGGGCTGGGGACGTTGTCCCGCTCCCAAAGGTGTCCCTTGGGAGGGGAGCAGGAGCTGGGTGACGGTGGCTGCCGCCGGCGGGTGTGAAAAGCCACCCCGCTGCACCTCTCGGGATGCCCCAGACAAAGGGAGCAGGTCAGGATCCGGCCAGTCTGGCTCCGACGGGCTCCGTATCGTCTGATCACGCCGCGGCTGCTCAGCCGAGCTGCCCTCGGGAGCCCTGCGGTCCCTTCGGGGCGGTGGGTGCCCCCCGCGTCCCCCCGCTGCCAGGCGGCAGCCCCTCCCCAGCAGGCGAGCCTGGGCATGCCATCACCGGCCGGGACTTCCTTGGGAAGGTGCCCGCAGGCGGCACTCGGCTCCAGCAGGGATGTCCCGGGTGCTGGCGGGTCCCGCTCGCCTGGTTCTGCCGCCCGGCATTGGGGACCCCCGGTGATGACACGGTGGGGGTCCTGCTCACCCCTCCTGGGGTGTCCCTGCCTTGGGCAGGGGGTTTAGAGCAGGGGGTGCCATCCCCAAAGTGCCGGTGGGTGGTGGGGCAGTTTGAGCAAGCTCAGACCTACCCCAGTACTCAGTGTGGCTCTTGGGTTGGGTTTCGGGGTGCTGAGTAGAAAAGGGGTGAGAAGTGATGTCCCCGCTCCCCAAGGCCTTGCTTGGTGGCAGTGGGGCAAGACAGCATCCTTGTGATTCCCCACTGTAGGGGTGATGCTCAGGCTGGTGTGGGATCAGAGCCATGGGGGTTATAGGGGGCTATGAGGGGTATCTGGGTGGGAGTCATTGGTGGGGAGTCCCGCTCTGACCTCCCTGTCCCCTTGGCAGACGGTGGAGCACGGCTTCCCCAGCCAGCCCAGCGCCCTGGCCTATGACCCCGTGCTGCGCGTGATGGCCATCGGCACCAAGGCGGGAGCCGTCAAACTGTATCCTTTTCCCCCCATGAGCAGGAGGTAAGGATCCCCCCCAAGCCCTCCTGGACTCCTTTGGCTCTCTCCATCCTGGGGAATGCTTGGAGACGTGGCTGTGCTGCTTCTGGCCCATCCGGCAGCTCCTGCTCCGCTGGCGTCCATCCGTCCATCCATCCGTCCAGCTGTGCTGCAGCTGGGCTGGGCGGGAAAGGGGAGGCTGGAGGAAACCCCCACCTCACCCAAAACTTTGCAAGGGGGGGTGTGGGCAAAGGCACTTGGCCGTCCTGGGTGGCATCCCAAGTAGGGGTCCTTCCCGGTGTCACCCCCGCATCCCGTGGGGCTTCCGTGCATCCTCGCAGCCCTCGGGGGGGTGGGAGGGGGGCAGCGGGAGCTCTGGCCGGCCCGGCGCCGGGGTGAGGGGCTGCGGTGGGCGCTGAGCCCGGTCCCGGGTGGGGGGCCGAAGCAGGGGACGCCGGCCGGGCTTTTGTTGCCGGCAGCGTGCAGGGAGACTTCAGAGGGCTGCTGGCGGGCGGCCAGGGCTGGATGCGGCCCATGCTCGGGGGGCCCCGCGCCGCAGGAATGCGGGGTGGGGGCGCGGGGGCGGCTGCGCCCGCAGCGGGGTCGGGGTCGGGGTGCGGGGGGGCCGCGCTGCTCCCCCTCCCCCAGACCGGCGGCTCGCGGCCTCCCGAGCACAAAGATGGCGTGTTTTGTTCTGCCGGGGCCGCCCGGGTGCCAGCCCGGCCGCGACGTCGCCGGCCGCCCCGCTCTCCCGCCTGCCCGCCCACCCGGGGGCTGCTGGTCCCGCCTGAGCCCCCCCAGCCTCGTGGGGATGCTCTTGCGGGGGCTGCGGCGCCCCGAGCATCCTCTGCGGGGGTGGTTTTGGGGTGGTACCCACAAGTGTGGTCCTGCACCCCGTGCCCACCCAGCCCCTCTCCTGCTGCCGCCACAAAGATGCTTCTGTAGGTTGGTGGTGCCAAGGAAGCCGGCCCGGGTGAGGCAGCAGCCAGAGCTGGCCTGACTGGCGTTACTGGTTAGTGGGGGCACCCGTGGGTGCTCCCTGGCCGGGCTGGGTGGATCTGGCTGCAGGGGCAGTCCAGCATCAAGGGGATGCCAGCGCCTGGGGGGTCTCCTGGGGCAGCTTGGGGTCCCTGGGCTTGGCCCCCTCTCCCATACACCGGTGTTCCTGAGCTACTTGCCCTGAGGGCTCTCAGCTTTCAGCACCAGTTTTGGTGGGGAAAGACCCCAGGATAAGCGAGGATGGGTGGCATCCCCCCCCTGCCTAGCACCCAGAGCCCCCTGCGTGCTCCACCTCGCACACCCCATTGTCTGCTCTCCCCAAAACTCCGCAGCTCCCACCCGGCTCTGCCAGCTCAGCCGTGCCCGGCGCTGCCAGACAGCTCCTGCCTGTCCGGCTGGGCAGAGCTGATGGGCTGGTTCCCTGTGCTGAGGGCACCGGGAGGCAGCTGGGGGCGAGGACCCCTGGCACACAGCGTGCTCAGATGTGGCTGTGCCGTACACCGCTGACACCGGGCTGGGGGGAGCAGCTGGTCGGGTCTGGGGGTGTGGGGGATGCCAGGCCGGGGTGCTCCGTGCGGTGCTGGAGCCACTGCACGGGTCCTGCCCCGGTTCCTGCCGAGCAGCGTCACTGAAGGAGCCGGGACCAGTTGGGTGAGTGAGGCTGTGCCGGCGCATGCCGAACCCCACCCCGCTGCCGGTGCGTGCCGGGGCTCCCGGCGCCTCTCACACACCCACCCCGGCCGTGTGTTGGCCGCAGCCTGACCCGGGGCATCCCGGTTGGAGTTGAAAGTGCTTGGTGGATCCCAGCCTGGCCTGGAGTGTCGCAGTCAGAGGAGCTTGGTGGATCCCAGCTGGGGACAGTGGTGCCAAGGCCGGCTCTGACATGTGGCACAACCAGGGATGCTCTGCCCTGGCTCTCCCAGGGACAGGAGGCTAAACTGGCACCTGCTGACAGAACCGTGACCTGAGGGAATTCGGGGAGTCCTGGGGTTCACTGGGGGGCTGGGGGGCTCTACCCTCGTTGCTTCTTTGACGGCCCTCCCAGATACGGCGCACCGGGTGTGGAGCTGACAGGACTGCACAAGGAGACGGCCACTGTCACCCAGCTGCACTTCCTACCTGGCCAGGTACGTGGGTGTCCTGGGTGGGGGGCCTGGCAGCAACCCCCCCGGGCCCCATACACCCCACTATTATCCCCCCATCCTCAGGGCTGGCTCCTCTCTCTGCTGGATGACAACACGCTGCACCTCTGGGAGGTCTGCCAGAAGGAAGGCTGCTCCCACCTGGAAGAGACCCGCAGCTTCGGCCTCCCAGGACGCCCAGGGTCCGGCAGCACTAAGTACTTGCCTGGGGGGGTGGTCCCAGCCGCTCCCTCGCGGGGCTGCAGCCAAAGGGATAACGCTGCCGGCTGGGAACGGCGCGTGGGAGCAACCGCCCTGCTCCGGCGGGACGGTGGCCAAGGTCCCCTCAGCCGTGGTGTTTTCTCCACTGAGATCCTCCTCCGATCCCGACAGGGGTGCTGGGGGGATGCAGCGCAGCCCTGGGCTTTTTATAGGTGCTGGCAGGGCCCTGGGGTGATTAATGGCTCTCATTGCTGCCAGCACTAAAGCTGTCCCTGTCCCCATCCTCCTGGGCCCAGGGGAGTGGGGATGCAGGGATGGGACAGGGGAGGTTTGGGGGCTCTCCGCTGCCCCCCCAGACCCGGCATGGTGCTTACACAGCCTCGCAACCCCCCCTCCAGCTGCTCCCCCGGCATCACGCGGGTGACGGTGGTCCTGCCGATGTCTGCCAGCCCGGTGGTCTGCCTGGGCACCGAGGGTGGTGCCGTGTACTTCCTCACCCTGCCCACCCTGACACTGCTGGAGGACGAGACCCTCTTCCCGGATGAGATCCTGCAGAGGTGAGAGCCCTGCAGGCTCCGTGTCCCCTCCCCACCACCCCGAGTCCCCCCTGACCCCCTGTGTGTGTGTCCCCTCACAGTGTCCCTGATGAATACCGCTGCGGGAAGGCGCTGGGGCCGGTGGAATCCATCCAGGAGCACCCGCGTGACGGCGGCCGGATCCTCATCGGGTACAGCCGGGGGCTGGTGGTCCTCTGGGAGCAGAGCATGCGTGTTGTGCAGCACCTCTTCCTGGGGAACCAGGTACCGGGGCTGGTGGGGGGCTGGCAGGGCTGTGACCTCGTGTGTGTGTGTGTGTGTGTCCCCATCTGGATGCTGAGCCCCCCGTGTGCCCCCACAGCAGCTGGAGAGCCTGGCCTGGGAGCAGAGCGGGAAGAGCATCGTCAGCTCCCACAGCGACGGCGGGTACATGGTGTGGGCGGTGAGTGGCACCGGCCAGAGGACACAGCAACCCGTCATGTCCACCATCCCCTATGGTATGGGATAGGGGTCTGGGGGGGCCTCTGGGGCTGGGAGCTGATCCCCCCCAGCCTGGTGCCACAACCGCAGGGTCGGTGTCTTCCTTTCAGGTCCGTTCCCTTGCAAAGCCATCAGCAAAATCCTCTGGCGCACCTGCGAGTCGGGGTACGTGGGTGGGCTGGGGGTGGGCACAGGGGCCACAAGGGGGGCCCGGGGGTCTGATGGAAGCTGCTTCCTCCCACCCAGGAACCCCTTCATCATCTTCAGCGGGGGGATGCCACGGGCCAGCTACGGTGACCGGCACTGTGTGAGCGTGCTGCAGGGCCAGAGCCTGGCAACGCTCGACTTCACCTCCCGCGTCATCGACTTCTTCACCGTGCAGGCTGCAGAGGTGCCCGAGGGAGGTGCGTGCAGCCTGGGCCACCCTGGGGAGCGAGTGGTGGTGGTGGTGGTGGTGGTGTGGGGGGGTCTCTCTTTGCAGCCATCTCCCCTCTCCCCAGGTTTTGAGAACCCCCGAGCCCTCGTGGTGCTGGTGGAGGAGGAGCTGGTGGCCATCGACCTCCAGACGCCGGGCTGGCCCACCATCCCCGCCCCATACCTGGCACCCCTCCACTCCTCTGCCATCACCTGCTCGTGTCATGTCTCCAACGTGCCCCTGAAGCTCTGGGAGAGGATTGTCAGTGTCGGCGAGCAGCAGAGCCCCCGGCAATCCTCTGCGGTCAGTGACCGGCGTGGTGGGGAGGGAGACCCCCCGAGCCCCCAAGGCTGGGCTGGTGGGCTCCATCCCTCCCTCCTTCCCTCCATCCCCTCTCCATCTCTCCCTCCAGGCTTGGCCCATTGATGGGGGGAAGAACTTGGCCCAGGAGCCCACGCAGAGGGGGCTTCTCCTCACTGGGTGAGTGGCCTGGCAGTGGGAGTGGGGGGCTTGTGAAACCCAAACTGGGAGGGGGTCACACATCCTCACCCCTTCCTGCAGTGGAGGATTGGGATGGGGCGGTGGTGAGGCCCAGCCACATGCTGGGTGGGCTGCCTTTCCTCATTCAGCTTGATGGCTGGGCATGAGTGTGTCACCCTCTGTGCTGTCCCCCCTCGTCCCCCCCTCTGGCTCGGTGGCTGCCAGCACACAGGCGGCTCTTGTTAGCCGGGCAGATGTCGGGGCCCCGTGCTGACAGGGCCCCCCCGCGCAGGCACGAGGACGGCACGGTGCGGTTCTGGGACGCCTCGGGGGTCTCCCTGAAGCCCCTCTACAAGCTGGGCACCGCCAGCATCTTCCAGACAGACTGTGAGCACAACGACAGCCTCAACCAGGCGGGCGAGGAGGAGTGGCCGCCGTTCCGCAAGGTGAGGTCCCCAGGGCGGGGGGGCACTGCCATGGATCCCAGCACCCCCCTGGCTCTGCCAGCACAGAGGGGGGCAAGCCCAGAGGCGGGCACAAGGGGTGCACCTGCCGGAGCCATCCCGGCTGCGCCCTGGGGACGTGTCCCCCGGCTCAGGGCACAGCTGCCGTGTGACGCACCGTGGGGACACAAGGGACGTTTGTTCCGTGGGCCCCGTCCCGCGGGTGTGCCCTGGTGGAGGGGGAGAGTCGGGGGTGCGTGGAGACAGACCTTCCCTGGGCGTGATGCCATGTGCCACAGCTGCTGGGAGGATGGGGGTTGCAGCGGGGGGCCCACCCCACAGCTGTGTGAAGGGTCCCAGCCCCCCTTCACCTGTCCCCCCCCTCCCCAGGTGGGCTGCTTTGATCCCTACAGCGATGACCCGCGCCTGGGTGTGCAGAAGATCGCGCTCTGCAAGTACACGGCCAAGATGGTGGTGGCAGGCACAGCAGGGCAGGTAGGGCAGAGAGAGCAGAGCGGGGGCTGCCGGGCACCTCTCGGCTCCCCACTTGGGGACCCACAGCGTTGGGGGGGGCTGCAAACCCCAGAGATCCCCATGGCTGTCCCTGAAGGGCTCCTACCCATGGGATTTAGCCCCTGGCATGCTGCAAGGTGGCTGTCTGGGGGGGTCCAGCACGTGCCCCGCCATCCATGCTTGTCCCTGCAGGTGCTGGTGATGGAGCTGAGCGACGAGAAGTCGGAGCACGCGGTCAGCGTGGCCACGGTGGACCTGCTGCAGGACCGCGAGGGCTTCACCTGGAAGGGGCACGACCGGCTGGCCCCCCGGAACGGCCCCCTGCACTTCGCCCCCGGCTTCCAGCCCAGCGTGCTGGTGCAGTGCGTCCCCCCCGCCGCCGTCACCGCCGTCACCCTCCACTCCGAGTGGAACCTCGTGGCCTTCGGCACCAGCCACGGCTTCGGGCTCTTCGACTATTACCGGCGCAACCCCGTGCTGGCCAGGTATGGGGGGCTCTCGGTGCCGGGGACACCCCAGAGCGACGCGGCGGGGTCTGGGTGCTGAGCGTCATCGGTGCCCGCAGGTGTACCCTGCACCCCAACGACTCACTGGCCATGGAGGGGCCCCTGTCCCGCGTGAAGTCCCTCAAGAAGTCCCTGCGCCAGTCCTTCCGCCGCATCCGCAAGAGCCGCGTGTCCGGCAAGAAGAGGCTCAACGCCAGCAGCCCCTCCAGCAAGGTGGGCAGGGAGCGGGGGCCACCACTGTGGCTCCCTGTCCCCGCTGGGCAGGGATTGAGCCCATGTCCCCCTCCCCAGGTGCAGGAGGCCAACGCGCAGCTGGCGGAGCAGGCGGGGCCCCCCGAGGTGGAGATGACACCGGTGCAGCGGCGGATCGAGCCCCGCTCGGCCGATGACTCGCTCTCGGGGGTCGTGCGGTGCCTCTACTTTGCCGACACCTTCCTCCGCGATGGTGAGACCCCCCCTACCTCACCAGGGAAAGCCCCTGAGCTGGGTCTGGCTGGTGCTGTGCCGAGGGGGCTCTGACACTGCTCCCACCACTGCAGCCGCCCACCACGGCCCCACGATGTGGGCAGGGACCAACTCGGGGTCGGTGTTCGCCTACGCCCTGGAGGTGCCGTCGCAGGAGAAGTTCTCAGAGCGGGCGGTGGAGGCGGTGCTGGGGAAGGAGATCCAGCTGATGCACCGGGCGCCAGTGGTGGCCATCGCAGTGCTGGATGGCCGGGGGAACCCCCTGCCTGAGCCCTACGAGGTGTCTCGGGACCTCGCCAAGGCCCCCGACATGCAGGGCAGCCACTCCATGCTCATCTCATCGGAGGAGCAGTTCAAGGTGAGCATGGGGTTCATTGTCCTGCTGCGGAAGGGATGGGACACAACATTCCTATGTCCCCATTGTGCAGGAACAGGGCTGGAGGTGACCAGCCAGATCTGGGAGCCCTCCTATGCCTGTCCCCAGGGTGGTGGATCCAAGGGGAAGGTGCTGCCCTTTGCTAAGGGCAAAGGTGTCCACCAAAACCCCGCAGGTTCCTGTTCCCCTCTGACACCTGGCTCCTCTTCTCCTCCCAGGTCTTCACGCTGCCCAAAGTGAGTGCCAAGACCAAGTTCAAGCTGACGGCGCACGAGGGCTGCCGGGTGCGGAAGGTGGCTCTGGTGAGCCTGGCCAGCGCCGGCTCCGAGGAGCGGCTGGAGAACTGCCTGGCCTGTCTCACCAACCTGGGGGACATCCACATCTTCACCGTGCCCAGCCTGCGGCCCCAGGTCCACTACAGCTGCATCCGCAAGGAGGACATCAGCGGCATTGCCTCCTGTGTCTTCACCAAGCACGGCCAAGGTGAGGGCACCAGGTGACATCCCACATCAACGGGACGTTGTCCTTTGCTGCAGCCCCCTGAGGCTCCCTCTTGTCCCTTCTCTAGGTTTCTACCTAATTTCGCCATCCGAGTTCGAGCGCTTCTCGCTGAGCGCCAGGAACGTGACGGAGCCGCTGTGCCGGCTGGAGGTCGCCCGGCTCCAGGACACCTCCTGCCTCAGGTGGGACACAGCCCAGGGGCCATGGGGGCTTTGCTGCGGCAGCTGCCCTGTGCATCCACCCCATTGGCACCAGCTCTGGACATAACTTGTCCCTTTCCTTCCAGCAACAGTTTGATGGCGACGCCAAAGCTGCCGCAGGCGAACGGCACCCACGTCCCACGCAGCCCCGAGGGCCAGCACTCCCCCTCCGACAGCGACCGTGAGTGATCCCCCTGTCCTGGCACAGACACCACATCCCGTGGGCTCTGCCCTGGGGCTGGCTCCATGGCCTGGCTGCCTCCAATCCCTCTTGTCCCTATTGTTCTCCAGGGTCCCCTGAGGAGCACTTGGCTGCCTTCTCTCCTGGCCCCATCGACTCCCCCAACAGCAGCCTGGAGAACCCCCTGGACACCACCGGGGACATCACTGTGGAGGAAGTGAAGGATTTCCTGCCGTGAGTGGGGTGGGAATGGGCTAACTGGTGCCAAGGGGCTGTGGCAGTGCCCTCAGCTGCCCCTGACCCTGCTCTGCCCCAGGTCCTCGGAGGAAGCAGAGCGGAACCTGAGGAATGCCAGCGAGGACGAGGCCCGGCCCACAGGGATCCTCATCAAGTGAGGTCTGTGAGGGGCTGGTCCCTGGGGTGGGAGTGGGGTTTGGTCCTCCTGGGAACCCAACGCCACGCCCTGGCATCCACATCCCTCGTGGGAGGAGTGGGAATGTGCTGCGGCCCCTGGGGCTGGTGGAGGAAGGGGAGCGGGGGGGGTGCGTGTCCTGGCTCTCCCAGTCCCCTTCTCAGGGGCCGTGTCCCCCGCAGGCACCGCCGGCCTCCCTGACCCATCTCAGTGCTCGGATTCCCGGGATGCGCGACTCGACTGGACCCCCCGCGCCCCCTCCCCCTGTAACGTAGACTCGCCTCTTCTCTAACATCCGCGCCGGCCGCCGGCGCGCCCCGGCTCCGGCACCTTCCCCACACACCTCCCTGCCCGGCCGCCGGCCCTGGACCCCCGAGCCGGGCCCGTGGGGCACAAACTCTTCCCGGGGAAGATATTTTCCTTTTTTATACACGGTCGAGTGTCACTGTCCCCTGCTCCAGAGCCCCCTTCCTGGGGGATGCTGCTCCTTCCCCAGCTCCGTGGGGAGGGCTGGGGCTCGTGGGATCCCCCCTTGTCCGCCGGTTTTGGTCCCTCGGGGAGGTGGGGGGCCAGGAGCCCCTGGGCACGGCCCCCCCCATACCCTGGTCTGTGTTTACATGCCCGGCTCCCTGCAGTTTACAGCCCCGTCCCCTGCCAGCTCCGGCTGCCATGCAGGGACTGTCCCATTCCCAGGGGAGCCCAGCGGGGACCCCCTGGCTCCCAGGCAGGCACCGGAGTCCTTGAGCAACCCTGGGGAGGGGCACAGTGGGGGGGTCACAGGTGGCCTTTTTCTCTTAGTGGCTTCTCCAAGGGCTATTCTCCAGGTTGGGCTCCGTGCCTGCTGCTCCTTTCTGACACTAATTCCTGCCATGGGTGGATTTGGGATGGGATCACGCTGTGGGAATACACACCGGCTCCTGCTCCTGGTCTGTGTTGGTGCTGGGCGGGGCGGGGCGGGTGGGGGGCAGATAGGGCTGCCCCAGCCCCCTCCTGCCCCAGGCTGGGCTGCCCCACCCTGGGGGTCTCACTGTGCCAAATCCCCCCTGGGCTCTGAGCCCGGCCTTGCCCTCCCAGGGGGCTGTGGTGATGCCGGCTCTGTCCCCTGGCCCATGGTGGCTGTCCCCCACGGGGCTCAGCCTGGCCCCTGCCCCTGTCTTTTGGGGGATCCAGGGCTGTTGTGGCCCCCCCACGGGCTCTCTTGCGGTACGTGTGTGGCTGGGGGGGTCGGGTCCGTCGCTGCCGGCTGAGGCCGGGGCTGTAGCGTCCCTGGTAGAACCACCCCCCACACCTCATCCTTGGTTTGTTTGTTTTTTTTTTTGGTTTGTTTTTTTTTTTTTTGGTAAGATGTATTTAGCATTGTTTAGTTATTAAAAATACTGGTTTTTAATATTGAAAATAAAGCATTTAATATCAACTGCCCGGGCTGCAGGTGTTCGGGGAGCCTTTGGAGCCAGGTGAGTGCTGGGGTTCCCCTGAGCTGTGGGAGGGGCAGGATCAGGGAGGGGGGGACCCCACTTGGGAGTGAGACAGAGCCTGGGACAGTGTGGGGGTGAGAAGTGCAGCCTTTATTGATATGATCCTGATGGGCTGATCCCTGCCAGGGTTCCGTCCCCCAGGACAGCTGTACATCCCCCAGCTGTAAGGCCCAGGGCTGAGAGCCCCTCGCTCTCCCCAGTTCTCCTTAGCAAAGCATCCTCCCCCCAGACTGGGAATCGCTCCTGCCCCCCCAGTCGCAGGGGGAGCTCGGCACTGGTTTGGGGCAGCGGCATCCCCAAGCAGGGTGTAACAGTGGCCCCCCCAGGAAAGGGAGGGGCTCTGTGCCAGGAGAAGGCAGGGACAGAGCCCCAGCGCTCCCCACTGGCCCCGGCTCGGGGGGGAAGCGGCTCCAAGCCGAGCCTGGCTGGGAGCAGGCGTGAGCCTGGCTGGGAGCAGCGTGTGCGGCAGCGCAGGGTGCCGGGTCCGGCCGTGCCGTGCCGGGGGGGCCATGGCCAGAGCACCGGGTGCCCCCAGCCCTTAGGCGGGTGGTTTGCGGAACACACTCCAGGCGTGGAAGCAGCGGGTGAAGGGCCAGGGCTCGTTTCCTTTCCGCACCAGGCGGAGCTTGCGGGGCCGTGCGGGGTCCTTGGAGCGCATGTGCTGGATGTAGACCTGGGGCAGAGCACGGCCATGGGGGTCCCCAGCCCTCGCCCACCGCCAGGGCTGGCGTTCACCAGCCCAGGAGTTCTGCACCACCCTGACCCGGGCCTCGAGGGGAGATGGAAGTGCCCAAATCTTCCCTCCCACAGCCCCAAGCTGGAGAAGGAGGGAGGCCTTACCTGGCACGCCTTGAGGCTCAGCTTGATCTCCACCTGGCTGGTCTGGGTGCCCACCCACATGTAGACCTGCGGGAAGGACCAGCAGTCGGGCTCAGCACATGGAGCCGCTGGAAGATCCAGAACCCAGGACAGCCTCCAGCCCCCAGCTCACCTCTCGCCCGTTGTCCAGCAGCATGATGTCATCATCAGCCAGATCATCCTGGCAGAAATCCGAGCACTTTTCCGACACGGAGAAATAACCCTTCTCATTGGAGCACCTGTGGGGAGAGCCAGAAGGGGACAGCATCAGGAATGAGTTTGTTAGGACTTGGCTCCTGCAGAGGGAATGGACGTGATGGAGCAGCTCTGTTTTGGTTTGTTGATTCCCAAGGGGTGGACAGAGCTGGGAGAGGAGGGGCCTGGGCAGTGTGGGAGGAGGGGAACCAGATTGGAGCAGCCCTCCCTGGGCCAGCACCCACCTGAAGAGCCGGGAGTGCTTCATGTAGTCGGCGTCTTCATCGTAGGGCTTCTGGCTCCCGATGCCCACCCAGAAGAAGTTTTCAGGCTCCTCTCCCTCGTTGATGACCTGCGAGGGCAGGGACAGTCTGAGTGTGACCTGGGTGGACCCTGTCAATCAGGTAAGCTGGCACTCAGCCCCACTCACCTGTTTGCTGTAGGAGTCATCAAACATGTGGTTCATGATGTCCTCGGCCAGCTTGGCCTCGTCGGGGTCGGCCGCCCGGCCCACCCAGGTGTAGACGATGCCCTGGTTGTCTGTGCTCTCAAAGGGCACCTGGGGAGCAGAGAGTCAGGGCTGCTCAGGGGGCAGGAGGGCACCTAGGCATCCCTACTGATGCTGAGCCCCGAGCAGTACCTTGAGGATGAAGCAGAACTCGGAGTTGAGCAGAGCAGAGTCCGTGTTGATCTGGATGCACCTGGAGAAGGAGCCCCCAAGGCACAAATCAGCAGGAGACCCGGCAGCTGTGCCCACCGGTGGGTATCCCTCCTGGACCCTGGACCCTGTGGGTGCTGCCTGGCCTGGAGCAGCCCCTGGAGCACTGACCTGGTGCAGAGGGCCCCGCCGTTGGTGCGGATGTGGTAGAGGCTGGGCTGGGGAGGGCTGGCCCGCTCCTTCCGCTTGCCCCGGTGGATCACAAACCTCCTCTTGAAGTGCGAGAGGAACTTGGGGTTCTCCTGCTGCTGGGTCATGCGCACCACCTGGACAGGGGTAGGTGTCAGCAGGGCCATGGGAACCCCCCCAAATGCAACCCCAAACTCCAGCTGCACCCCCCTGCCAGCCCCTATCTCTGCTGCTGTCCTCTGCCCTCAGTCTTGGAAGCAGAGAGGGGTACCCGTGTCACCCCCCAAGCTGTGTCACCTCCAGCTTGCCGGGGAAGAGACTCTCAAACTTCTTCTGGAGGCTGAAGGTGAAGGTGAGCCAGCCCATGTTGGAGGCCTCCCGGCCCTGCCAGAAGTAGACGATGCACTGGAAGTCTTCTTCGGGTTGTTTCTCCTCCTCCTCTTCCTCACCCTCCTCTTCCCCTTTGCCTTCACCCTTCTTCTTCTTCTCCTCATCCTCCTCATACTCCACGGGCACCCAGTACCTGAGGGCCAGAACAGGGAGTGGTGTGAGGGATGGGGCAGGCTGGGGGGCTGGGCAGGCAGGTGGGGGACAAGGGGTGGTCCAGCAGCCCCCGGGTGGGCACAAGCTGGGTGTCACCTGCACAGGAAGACGTAGCAGTCGTGGGTGTGGAAGTGGCCAAACTCCTCCTCGGGCAGGCGAGCGAATTTCTTGCCCTCCAGCACAAAGCCCTCCATGCCATCCAGATCCTCGTTCCACTCCTCCATCAGCTGCTCTGCCTGTGACCCCACGTGCTCCATCAGACCCCCGGCCCCTCCACGAGCACCTGGCCCATGCCAGGGGGGGACTCACAGGAGTCCCTAACCCTACCTCGCTGAGGGGCATGGGGGGCTGCCGGGGCAGGAAGAGCGCCGTGAGGTCGGCCTTCATCTGGTCCTTCTTCTCAGCGTCCTTGCGGACCTTGCCGGCCAAGCCACCATCCTGCAGCACCGTCTCGGCGTTCCGGGTGTAATCCACACGCAGGACGTCATCCCAGTTCTTGAACTTGGACTTGAACACCTAAATAAATCCCAGAATCACGAAGGTTGGAAAAGACCTCCAAGATCACCGAATCCAACCTCTGTTCGATCACCGCCTTGTAACTAGGCCAGAGCACGGAGTGCCACATCCCGACACCTCCAGATATTCAAGCTGTGAACTGGGGAGCAGCAGATAACACACCCTGGGCCACAGCACCCTCCCTGACACCCAGCACCCCATCCAAGGGGTCTGTGCCCTACCTGGCACTCGGTGCCCTCGAGGTTCCTGGTGACCATGGCGTGCTTGGGCCGATGCAACATGGTGCACAGCTCCTGGCTCAGCTTCAGCGCCGCCGCCCGCACCAGCCGCGACGACTTCCTCCCGATCCAGATGAAGACGTCGGACCAGCAGTCCAGGATGTACACGCTCTTGGTGTCCAGCAGGCTCTGCAGCTGAGGGCATCCCAGGGAAGAGACGGTCAGACATTCCCAGCTGGAAAACACCCTGACAGCAGGGAAGAGCAGAGCATCCCCCAGCCAGGCGCTGCTGGCCGAACCTGCCTCTCCCAGGGCACAGCCGGAGGCAGAGGGGGCATGAAACCAGTCTCACTGGTCAGACTGGGAGAACCTCCCCGCCCCATCCTACCAGGCGCATCTCTGGCATCAGATCAGCCTTCAGCCTCTTCTTGTGTTCCACTGAGAGCCTGTAGTTGATCTGCGGCAGCTCCAGGTAGCCCAGACCGAGGCCGACCTGCGGAGGGGACGGGGACACAGGTGAGGAGGGGCTGCAGGACCCCAGCAGTGCCCACATCCCAAAGGACACAGCTCCTCCCCACCTTGTACAGCTTGGGCTTGTGGGGCTGGAAGTCATCAGGGACACAGGGCCGGATCTCCTCGGGCTGCCCTCCCAGTGCCTCCCAGAACTCGGGGGTCTCCTGGCCCTGGGTGAGCAGCGTGATCTCGGCCTTTCCCTTCCGCTCGTTCTTGTTGATCTTCTCGGCGAAGAGCCTGTGGCAGGAGCAGGTGAGATGGCAGCTGGGCTCCCCACACCCCCAGCCCCCTCACCAGCCGTACCTGGCCTTGGTGGTGCTGCTCAAGGTGGCCTGGCTCCCACGCCACACCATGAGGTCGAGGCCATGGTCCAGGAGGAAGACAAACCTGGTGGAGAATGGTGAGAAGAGTCAGGAGACAGTGGGATGCACAAAGTGTCCCCCTCACCCCGGGGCTCCCTGCAGGGGCACCACAGCTGCCAGGTGGGGTTTGGACCCATATCCTTGTAGGAAGGTGCTGGAATGGCTCATTTTCACCCCAGAGCTGCAGCTACACTGTGTCAGGTGGACCCTGTTGGACTTTCTGCAGGTCCTATGTCCCCTGACCACTCACCGGGGGTCCAGCGATGTCCCTTTCAGTGCCACTGGCTCCAGCTTGACATTCTTCTTCCCATAGACACGGTAGAGCCTGGGGGAGGGACAGCCATGGTGGGACACGGGGCACTGCCTGCCCCCCACATCTCCTGTCCCCAGCAGTACCTGGTGACATATTGTGTGTCCTCAACGGTGAAGAAGCCGCTGGCTGTGCCACCCTCGATGTAGGAGATGTCGTTGTCGAAGACCTGGGGGCAGGGAGAGGGTGAGGGTGGGAGAGGAGGGGCTGGGGGCTACAGGGGAGCCAGGAGCTGGCCTCACATGGAGGAACTCTTCGCTCTCATCCCCCATCTCCTCCCGGATACAGCGGCACTCGGCCCCCAGGTAGTTGCGGAGATTAACGGCGTGGATGGCAGAACAGGCCTTCTTGTCCAGCGTGGACTCCTGCCCGATCCAGTAGTAGATCTCCCAGTTGAGGGAACCATTCTCATCCAGGAATGTCTGGGAAAGGACAGGGTGTGAGATGGGACAGCTTCATCCCCAGGCTGGGGATGTGGGGGGACCCTCGGTCCTCCCCGGGTACCTTGAGCACGATGTAGCAGTCGGCCTCGTAGAACTTGCCGTGGAAAGCCTCGTCCACCAGCGTGGGCACGAAGTTCTCGATCTGCCAGACACAGAGGCCAGGCAGCTGCCCCACGTCCTCGCTGAAGAACTCCGAGTAGTCCAGCTGTGGCTTCTCCAGGCCCTGGTCCCAGCGCCGCGTCTTCAGGTCCGGAGCCTTCGCCTCCCCGCTCTCCTGTGGGGCACAGACAGGTCAGCAAGTTGGGAACAACCGGGTGGCTGCTGGCTCAGGGGGTGGGACAGGGTCACTGCGATGCCCTCTCCCACCTCTATCTTCTTGTTCTTCTCCTGGGCCACGTCCGACATCCCCTTCAGCACCTGCTTGGCCTGGTCGTCCTGGGCAGAGTCCTTGCGCCGCCGGAGCCGCATCTTGCGGGCCAGCGGGTCCTTGGTGCCGCTCCCTGGGGACGCGGGGACGGGGTGAGAGGCAGCCAGGACAGCTGTGGGGCACCCTAAGGAGCACAGCTCATTCCCCAGGCTCTCCCAGGGGCTGTCCCCATCATGCACACTCACCTGCAGCAGCGGCAGCGGCGACGGTGGCCGGGGAGGCCCCGGCCAGGCGGAGCTGGTTCTGCAGGGAGAAGTCGATGTTGTACCACTCCGAGGTCCGATCCACCGGCTTCGGGGGCATCACCAGGTTGGGGTTTTCACGCACGTCCAGGACCTGCCAAGGAGGGGACAGAGGCCTCAGTGCTCTGAAGCACCTACTTACAGGGACATCGAGGATGTGGCGTGGGATGGAGACCTCCGGAGCGCCCTGGGCTTTGGTGAGGTGAGGGGATGTGGAGGGAGCCCCGAATCCTTCCCCTGCCTGAGAAGAGCCGTGTGCCAGAGTGCCTCAAGCCCACCTGACCTCACCTCACCCACCTCACCCTACAGCCCTGGGATCGCTGGGATGCACTAGGGCTGTGGTGGAGCCAGCCTGAGGCAGGGGGTGCTGGTGCTCACCTCCACGTCCGTCAGGAAGTGGATGGCCTCTGGCAACGTCACCAGGCGGTTCTTGTTCAGCACCAGCTTCCTCAGCTTGGAGCACCTGTGGGACAGCAATGCTGGTGATGGGCCAGCCCAGGGTGACAGTCTGTGTGTCCCCTCCTGGGGACAGAGCAGATCCAGCTGTGGGCTGTTTCCTACCTGCACAGGCTCTCAGGGATGAGCTCCAGGTTGTTGTTGGCCGCCATGAACTCCTCGAGGTTGGTGAGCTTGCCGATGCCCGAGGGGATCCCATCGAAGTCCAGCTTGTTGGAGTTCAGGTACATCTTCTTCAGCTTGGTCAGCTTGCAGATGGCTGACTGGGGAAGGGGCAGAAGGCGGGGTGAGGGAGAACCATGGAAGCACAGGCAGGGATGGCACGTATGGCAAGGGACATACAGGTAGGGAGGTGAGCTGGTTGCGGGACAGGTTGAGGGTCTCCAGCTGGGTCCACTGGTCGATGCAGAGGGACAGCTCCGTGATCTGGTTGCTGCTGAGGTTGAGGCGCCTCAGACTGCCCAGGGTGTAGAGGCACTCGGGGACACGGCTGAGGTCGTTGCAGGACAGGTCCACGTCTGGGGGATGAGACAACGTGGTGACAACACCAGCCAGACCCATCCCGGGGGTGGCAGAGCCCCCCCACAGGGCTCCGTGGGGCTGGGTGCTCCGGGCCTACCTGCCAGGTTCACCAGGCCCTCCAGGCTGGTGGGCAGGTTGCTCTGCGTGCGCTGGGTGTTCCGGAGGTGGAGGGTCTGCAGGGCTGTCATTGCCGGGAGCTGCCTGCGGAGCACAGGCCAGGGAGAGCCTCAGGATGGAGCAGGCACCGGCCCAGACCCGGCAGACTGGGATCCAGCCTGGAAAGCAGGGCCTCACCGGAGCTGTGCGTGCAGGAGGGGGTTGTTGTTGAGGATGAGGGTCTGGAGGTGGACCAGGCGCCTCATCTGCGGCGGGAGGCTCTCCAGCTTGTTGTCGCTCAGGTCGAGGTAGAGCAGGTCCGTCAGGTTGATGAAGAGCTGGTTGGGGATGGTGTCGATGCTGTGGGAACATGGGGATATGCAGGGCTGCCTGGGAGCTGCACCAGCCCCGGGCCTCCCTCGAGGAGGGGCAGAGAGCAGATGGATGGAGGTGGCCGTGCCCAGGGGCAGATGGTCACCCTGCTCTGGACCCACCTGTTGTGGCCCAGGTTGAGGACCAGCATGTTCTTGGCGTTCTCCAGCTCCCGGGGACACTCTGTGAGCTGGTTGTAGCTCAGGTCCTGGGAAAAATGGGAGCACAAAGCGGGTGTCACCCCCAGCCCTGCCTCCAGCCACCACCTCCCAAACCTGAGGGCTGAGGGGCATCTCCAGGGGCACAGCAGCAGGAGCTGGATCAGCATATGGGGAACCCAGCTATGGCTGGAAGCACTGCCAAAGGGTCATCCAGCCCACAGCAGCTTCCCTGGAACTCAGGCACGGGCTCCTCGAGGAGCACAAGGGGACACTGAGGTGCAGGAATGGGATTCAGGAGGAGACTCTGCACCCACCAGCACCGAGAGGTCATCCAGCTGGAAGATGTCATCAGGGACTCCTGAGTTCTTCAGGCTGTTTGCACGAGCCACGATGGCCTGGAAAGGGGAGACAGGCAGGAATTCACCCACCTGCTGAGCATCCCAAGGTGGACAGGCATGATCCTTGCGTGCCCCCAGATCCGACAGGTGCCAGGGGACACCTGATGCAGGAGGGGGACACTCACCCGGAGGCAGGGCAGGCCGGAGAGCTCTCCATGGAGCGTGGTCAGGCTGTTGTGACTCACGGAGAGGTGTTCCTGCAGGGGAGCCCCAGACAAGCCCCAGTGAGAGGAGCTGGGGCTGCTCAGAGCAACAGCTGGGACCCCACATGGATGTGGGGGCTCCTCCACTCCAACAGAACTGGGGACTTGGTAGTCCTGACCCTCACAGGGCTGCTGGGACGCTCCCAGTCTCAAACTGGTTGGTTGGTCCCAGCGTGCCCACATTCCTGGGGTAGCCTTGGCTGGGACACCCCATCCCTGCTGCAGGGTTCAGGGTGCTCTGGGATGCCACGGGGCTGGCCTGTGGCAGTCCCATTCCAGTCCCTGAGCAAACACATCCCAGTCCTTGGAGACGGGAAATCAACGCCTCTCACCGGGTGATCTGGAAATGGGCAGACGTGGGGTGGGTGGGGGGTGGGAGGAATCTCCCAGGGGAAACGTTTTCCTCTGGGTATCACCAGCCCGGCTGTTGCTTGCTCAGGAAAATGAGGAATTGTCAGGCTGTGGGCGGGATGCCCGGGATTTAAGGATTTAAGTCTCGCCGTGTCCCCCCCCCCCCCCCACACTGAGCATGTGGCAGGGCCAGGGGGAGCTCGGCTCCGAGCAGCAGGGAGGGATTCCCTGCACCTGGCACAGGGATGGGGACTCCTGGCAGCGTTTAAAAGCGCTGTGTTCATCTGACTGAACCACTGAATGAGGTTCCTGAAGTGCTCCTGGACACCACCAAAGCAAAGCTGAGCCACCAAGGAGCTCCACCAAGGAAGGGCCTGGTAGAGCCGCCCGAAAAACAAAGCCAGGCAGCTGCCAGCTGCTGCTCCTTATATATTTCAGCAGAAGAGGAGGAAAAAAAGCCCCAAAACCTTAATCCTCCCCACACTAACCATTCCTCTTCCCATCTGTTAAGGGGCTTAGGATCTAACCATGGTTTTTCATCTGGTTTTCTAGGAAAACAAGGTGAAACCAACTACCAGCCAGTCTCAACCCCACTCCTGACAGCTCCTGCATCTGATTTCAACCGCACGTCGTAGCTCAGCCCTATTATTAGACACCAGAGCATCCGCCAACGAGCCACGGGGCTGGCAGGGAGCAGCCTCCCTTCGGATCCCACAGCTCCAGCGGGATAGTGGAGCCCCATTCCCTCCCGAAACGAGGGGCTCACCAGCTTCTGGAGGGCAGCGAGCTCCTCGGGCAGGTAACAGAGCCCCGTGCGGTTCAGCTTCAGCCAGCGCAGGCTGGTCATGGCCTTCACGTGCTCCGGGAAGTACCCGCCCTGTGGGAGGACCAGGGTGAGGAGACCCCCTGCCCCGATGGGGGGAGGGACTGGGGACCTTGGTCCGACCGGCCCTGTGTGGCTGGGATTGTCCAAAAGTATGGGATCTGGAGTGGGAGAGGCTGGGATCATCGAGTCCCATGTGATTGGGAACTGGGGGGGCTAGGATCACCCCGTCCTATGGGACTGGGGGCTGTGATCACTCAGTCCTATGGGATTGGGTGCTTGGCAGGGTTGGGATCACCCAGTCCTATGGGACTGGGAGCTCGGGGCCATGATGACCCAGTCCTATGGGATGGGTAGCTGGAACTCGCTCAGTACTATAGTTTTGGGGGTGAGGGACCGGGATTGTCCAATCCCATGGGATTGGTAGCTCAGATCACAGAGTCCCATGGGATTGGGATCTGGGAGACCAGGATCACCTGGTCCTATAGGATTAGGAGCTGGGATCACATAGTCCTATGGAATTGGGAACCAAGGTCTGAGATCACCCACTCCCATGGGACTGGGGCCCGGATAGGGTCGGGATCACCTAGTTCTATGGGATGGGGAGCTGAGGAGCTGGGAGACCCCAGCACGATGGGGCTGGGAGCCAGAATCCCCCAGTCCAATGGGATTGGGAAGAAGAGGGTCGACGACCACCTGTCTCTCTGGGACCCCATGGAGAGCCGCAGGCTGCTCAGCCATAGAGGGCGGGGGCTCGGGGACCGCCCACCCTGGACACCACCCCCGGTGTACCGGGATTCCCCAGCCCGGGGGGCCGGGCCGGGCCTGACAGCGCCGCGCGGGGCCCGGGCTCGCCGGTCCCTGTGGCCGGGCCGCCCCCGCTCCCACTGCCGTTCCCGCTCCCCCGCACCTTGAAGTCGTTGCCGCTCAGGTCGACGCCGCGCACGAAGGGCAGGACGCCGGTGGCCGCCATGGCGGAGGGACGGGACGGGACGGGACGGGAAGGGAAGGGAGGGGCGGGGGGACCCTGCGGAGCCGCGCCCCGACAGGCCCCGCCCCCGGCCCCGCCCCGGCCGTGACGCGCCAAGGCGATTGGGCGGGGCCGGGCGCCACTTCCGCGCGCGGGTGGGCGGGGCCGCGCCGGGCCGCGCCCCCATTGGCTGAGGCCGCGCGGGGGGCGCGCGGTGAGTGCGGGGGGGCCGGGCCCGATCCTGATCCCGATCCCTGTCCCTGTCCCTTTTCCCGGCCCAGCCGTGCCCCGGCCCGGCCGCCTCCCTCGGGCAGCGGAGGGGTCTCCGTCCCGGCCCCTCCCGGGGCCCGCGGTACCGCTGCAGCGCCGCCGGTGCCCTCCGGGCCGGCTGCGGCAGGGCCGGGTGAGGAGCGGGTGACCCTTCCCCGGCACGAGCGGCTTTTCCCCGCAGTGTCCCTTCCTTCCCTAGGGTATCACTTCCCTGGGGTGCCACTTCCTTCCCCAGGGTGCCCTTGTTCTGCGGTGTCCCTTCCCCGGGGTTTCCCTTCCTTCCCCGGGGGTGCCCATGTTCCCTGGTGTCCCTTCCCCGGGGTGTCCCTTCCCTCCCGGGGGTGACCCTTGCCCCTCCGCCCCACCCAGCCGTCCCGCCGCCGACAGGAGCCTTTGCCCCGGGGGTTGAGAGAGGCGGGACGGCGGCACCTCCCGCTCCGCCAAAAACCTCCCTCCCCTCGGGCTGTGCCCCCCTCCGGCCCGGGGTGACCCGCGTTGTTCCCCGCAGGGCGGGCCATGGCGGCGTTCTGGCAGCAGCGGGGCCGGCGGCAGGAGCACGGCGGGCTGGGCGGTGTGCTGGACGGGCTGGGCAGCGTGTTCGATGTGCTGCTGGCCAATGCCAGGCTGGTGCTGGGCGTGAGCGGAGCGGCCGTGCTGGCCATCGCCACGCTGGCCGTCAAGAGGGTAAGGCTGAGACCCGCGGGAGCAGGGGCAGGGTTGCTGCTTGGGTCCCCTGCGTGGTGAGGAAAGATGTGCCACGAGCCTCGTTGGCTGCTCCAGAGCTGGTCCCTCATGTTTGGGACAAATGCCACCGGTTCTGGCAGCAGTGCCGCAGGTGTGGAGCTGCCCGTTCCCACCTGGAGCAGCACACACCTGGGATACAGTATCCCATCCAGAAAAGCACCTGGAGCTTATTTGGGCACCTGTTTTCCACTTAAAATCCACGGGAAGATGATGTGCACCTTCATGGCTCCTCGGACTGGGTGTTTTTCCGAGTGTCCCCCCTTGTGTGCACCAGAGGGGCTGTTGTCACCCGTAATTCAGGGGAAACAAGGATAACGACTTATCCCTGTGGGTTTTCCTTCCCTCCAGCTGATCGACCGAGCCACCAGCCCTCGGGATGAAGGTGATCCCAAAGCCGAGCAGAAGACTCTGGAGGAGACCTGGCAGGACTTGGCCTTGATCAAGACAACACCAAAAACCCCCAAGAAGCAGAGGAGGGAAGACCTCAGCGAGCCCCTGCTCTGCCCGGCTCGGCCGCTGGTGCCGGGTGAGGCTCAGGGTGTCCAGCTGGGAAGATCACCTTGCTGTGCTGGGGGCTGGCTGTGCCCTGCTCCGGCACTTTGGGAGCTCGGGGTTATTTTTAGCTCGGTGTCCGAGAAGCCGACCCGATGGAGCCTGCCCTCCTGGGAGGCTCCTGAGCCACGGCCCCTTTTTAGGCAATGCCTGTGCAGACGGGAGCTCTGATAACACCCCGGCTGTCCCGGCCAGCACGGCACGGCGGGGCCTGGCGGGGTTTGTCTCCTCTGGAGCGGTGTTGGCTGCCCTCATTTTCTGGGTCAGCTCTGCCTGCAGGAAGGTGCGCTCGGGAGCTGCTGCAGACAAAGGCTGCCTTGTCCGACTGCCTACGGAGACGGCATTTTTCCAAGTGGGAAGGCGGCCTGGCTTGGGGCAGGGCAGGTCCTGAGATACTGGACCTGGAGCAGGATCATTTGCAGGACCTTCCTGAGGGGCAGCACTGATCTCTTCCCTCTGGTGACCAGTGACAGGACCCAAGGGAATGGCCAGAGCTGTGTCAGGGGAGGTTTAGGTTGTGGGTTGCTTCCAGCTCAGGATATTCCATGATTCTCTCAGTTCACTTGAGTGATCAGGCAGGCAATGGAACATGCTGGATCTGCCAGAGCAGCCTCTGTGAGGCTGAGACTCGTAGGGACCCTGGCAGCGGGTCCCTTGCCTGGCTCACCCATCTCTTAGCTGAGAATTGAGGCCAGGCACTGTTGGGTTTTGAGGTTGGTTTGGGCTCTGCATGGCTGAGAAGCACCGTTAACATCAGAGGATTCAGTGGGGGCCCTCACCAAGGTCAGTGTCCCATCCAGAGGTGTGGGATGAGAGCTGAGCACCCCACTGGCTGCAGCAGAAGCTGCTGCTGTAGGTTACAGATGATCTGCCCAGAGCTGTGACTTCTCCCTTCCCTTCTCACAGATCCTAGGGCGTGCCCTGCCCCTCTGGGGGCTCCTCGGGTGAAGTCCAGCCCTCTGCGCTGCCTCACGCTGCAGGAGAGGCTCCTCTCCCACCACAGCAGCCGCCTGGCCGTGCCTGAGATCCAGGTGTCCCTCGTCCCTCAGCTGGCCAGGAGCATCAGCACCCAACTGCAGAACTTCCTGCGGAGCAAGTGCCCAGAGCTGCCCTTCAGCCGCCTCTTCCTCAGCGGAGCCCTCCTGGACGGCCTGGAGGTCCTGGCAGCCGACCACATCCACCTCATGCTGCCCGTGGTCCTCGACGCCGGGCTCTGGAGCCTCATCCCAGGAGAGGACACCGTGGTGAGGAACCCCCAGTACTGGATGATCAAGAGGGTCGATCTGGGGTACTTCCCCCGTGGGTGCAGCCCCTGGGACAGGTTCATGGTGGGCCGGTACCTCTCCTCCAACGTGCTCAACGAGACCCTCCACAAGATGCTGGTGGCCTCCATCAACTGGCCTGCCATCGGCGGCCTGCTGGGATGTGCCATCCACCCCGTCGTGGCCTCCCGGGAGCTGAAGCTGGAAGTGAAACACGAGCAGGTCGAGCTGAGCATCACCCTCTTCCCGCTGGTGGAAATGGAGGACAAGGTTCTTCTGGCTGTTCCTCCCGAGGGACTGGTGGAGAACCTCTGGCTCGAGAGCTTTTACAGGGCAGAGGTCTCGAGGGTGAAGGAGCTGGACGCCGGTGACTCCGGGGCTCGGCAGCGCTGCCTCCGCCTCCTGAACGGCGTCTGCAGGAGCCACCCCACCCTGCACAAACTGGGGGGCAGCCCCGTGACCCACGTCATCCTGCACCTCAGTGACTCCGGCTCCGACTGGGCAGAGGAGAGCCTGGCCGACAGGTTCCAGCAGGTGCTCGAGGAGCTGGTGGCCTACCTGGAGAAAGGGGTCCTGCCTTCCTATTTCAACCCCAAAATCAACCTGTTCTCCGGGCTGTCGGAAGAGGAAATCGACGAGATGGGCTTTGTGCTCTACAGGGCCATGTCTGAGCCGGAGCTCCTGCTGGAGTGACCGGTGCGTTGGGAGCTCCCGGACGTGGGATGTTCCTCACCCGCCTGCTGCTCCCCGCTGTGAGGGCTGCCATGCTTCTAGTTGACTAGTCAGTAAGAGGCAAAGTTCTTGCACTTTATGAGGAGAGAAAAAAAAAAGAAATGGTTCCTGTGTGAATAAAACGTGCTTGAGCAGAGGTGGGTGCTGGCAGCAGGAGCCTTTGGCTGGGAGGCTCTGCCAGACCCCCGGGGCCAGGGCAGCCCAAGCCTGGAGTACCCACAGGTGAGTCCTGTGTGCTGGGAGCCCAGGGAAGCATGTTTACTCTCTGGTTCCCGGTGTCCTCTGCCTGTCCCAGCTGTCAGGCTCCCCCTGTGCTCCCAGACCAGCTGGAGCTGGAGGGGAGCAGCTCCTTCCTGCTGCTGTGTCCTGCAGACCCCTCAGGTGCGGCGCCCTGGGTGGGTCCTTTCACCAGCACTTGGACTCACTGTGCCAGCACGTGGGACAGGCCTCACCTGCCTGGAGGGTATTGCCAACCCAAAATATGCCCTGTGGATGACCTGGGTGGTTGTCTGGGCACTGGGTGGTACAGCCATAGCAAAATGGGGCTGGGGGTTTATCCCTTTCAGCTGCCAAAAGGAGCGAGCTCAGCTCTACCTCTTTGTTCCCCCCGAGGAAGGGGTTTGCTTCCAGCACGCAGCTGGGGCTTCATGGCTCTTTCCCCAACACAGTGTTTTGCTGGAAGATGTCCTGAGAAAGAGCTGCTGGCTCTGGGGAGGCTCCTGGTGTCAGTGCCCTGGAGGCTGCAGCAGGGCTGTGTCCCCTCCCCGGCGGGTGGGTGGCTGCCAGTGTCTGTCTGTGGGTACAGCGTCACTGCCAGTCTGTCTGGTCACCTTTTCACACATGTATTGCTGCTGTCTTGAGGTCCTTTTTTTCCCTGGAGCCCCATGGAATGGGGTGGGGAAGCAGGGCAGGAATGCTGCTGTAAGCAGAGTGCTTGCAAGAACTGAAGTGGTTTATGCTTTTTATTAAGAAAATATGTTTTGTTTGGGTATTTTGTTGGTTTGGTTCTTTTTTTTTCCTGTGAGTGGCTGCTAGTAGGGTTTGGTCTGGCTCTAGTCCCAGGGCAAAGGAATTTATTCTTATATTTAATGGGAAGAGCTGGTTTTGCACGAGGGTGGAGCTGGAGAAATCCTGTGGACTTCAGCGTGAGCAGCTGTTGTGGTTTAATTTTCTTTACAGCTATCATCTTGTTTATGGGGGGAAAAAAACCTGCTTTTCCTCCCTCTCTGAAGATTACTTTGTTCCTCCAAACCACTTCCCAGGTGTTAGTGATGAGAATAAACCTTCCCTGTGCACTCTGGCTCTCTGGTGTCAGCTCTGGTTTGTCTTCCTTTCCCATGGCAAGGGCTGAAGTGATCCCTCGGCTCTGATGACCTTCCCAGGAACCACCCAGGGCGTCCCCTCGCTGTGTGGAGAGCTTGGTGGTGGTCAAAACCCCTCCTGCAGGGTTTTCCTCCTCTTCTTCCAAACCCCTGGACCCCCAGAGTGCCTGGCTGCAGTGTGTGAGCTGTCTGGATGCTCAGCTTTTACCGTTTTCCCAGGGCTCGGCTGAGCACTGCCCGGGGTTAGACCAGTAAAGCTGGTCCTGGCTGATGCCACCAGCGAGGTTTAACCTGCTCCCTGTGTCCTGCACAAGTGCTTCCCACTGCTGTTGCCATTCCAAGGTGGCTGCTGCTGTGCTTTATCACATTCCAAAGCCTTGTAATCCTGGTTTTTTTTAGCCCACGGGTCTGTATTTTTAGGCCACAGCTGTCAGTGGTGGGAGTGAGGGGTACAGGGGAAATGCATCCCGAGTTCTCCTGACTAACTCCATGGATTTAGGCCTGGTAGCAATGAGCTGCTGCGGGGTTTAAGGCTCTCTTGTCTCGTGCAGACCTTCAAGTGAACCTGTGCTGGTGTGGTCTCTGCTGCCCTGCAGGTGCTCCAGCCTCCTGCCCACCCCGTGTGCTGCCTTTTCCCAAAGGACTGACCCTGGGAACTGCTGCGTGCCTGGGTCCTGAGCAGGGTCCTGAGCAGCAGAGCACACAGGAATCCTGCAGATCTCCTTCTTTTGATGTGCAGAGGAAGCCCCAGCAGCGAGGGAAGAGACATCCTGGCTTCCCAGGGAGTTCAGTCTGAACTCCGAGCAGGAAAACAGAGCCTCCCTTCAGCTCAGCCAGCTCTGCCTGGCCCGGGGCAGCAGCACAGAGCACATGCAGCTGGTGAGATAAAACCACTTTTCCTGCCCCTCTGCACTTCGCTTCTAAATTACTGCAGGGAGTGTCTGCCAAGAAAGCTCCTGTATTGTTCCAGTGAGTGGAAAGAGCAAGGTTTGGGTCGATGCTTTTGCAGTAAAAGCTTCGCTGTTTTAAGTAGGAAGAAATAACAAGGCAGAGTTAAGGTGTCACCACGCCAAATTTAAAAATTAAATAGTATTTTAATAAGAAACTTGTTTGACAAAAATAGCTTTCATCAGCTAGCAGCATCACAAAGGCATGTCTCAAAGTTTGGGGAAGAACTCTGTTTCAAATTCAGCGACCATCTAAAATGAAGGCCTTTTCCTGAACGCTGCAGCTGAGCTTCCCTCAGGACAGGCACCTGGCCCTCCTTCACTGGCAAGGACAACCCAGGTGAGGGTGACAAAAGAGGGGAATGGTGCTTAGGTAACATCAGCTTAGAGGGGAACTTAAAATTCCACACTGTGGAAAGGCAGGGACTGAGCAGAGCTCAGCCTGTCCTAGTGGCCCCAGTGCAGCTCTTCCCTGTGGAAAGGCCGTGTACAACCACCAGGATGGTGCAGGGGGGGTGATTCACCACAGTTCTCTCTGCAGATTCAGCATCCAAGTGCTTCCCTGAAATGTTTAGACTATCCCAATCTGCTCAGCAGAAGAGCAGCTGAAAACAAAAAGCTGACACTGGTAGCAGAACCACTTTTCCAAGCTGGTGGAACCCTTGCTGTAAATGGATGGGCGACCCTTGGCAGGACAGCCTGCAACCAGCTCTTCCAAAAAAACACTCAAAGGGACTTGTTTCCAGACTCCAGTTCCCTGTGGCAATAGTTGGAGGAGCTCACAACACTGGCCCTTTCAGGCTCTCAGGGGTCCATCCCAGCTCAGTGGTTCTGAGGGCAGTTTTTCCTCGTGTGCCCAGGCTGGTGGCAAATGCTACAGGTCCGTGGTTTCTTGGCAGTGGATCCTGAGGAGAAGCTGCCTGGTCTCTTGGCTTTGCTTCCCAACCCTCTTGAGTGTTCACTGCTGCCAAAGTTGTTCCAAGAGACATCTCCAGAAGGGCCTAGAGAGAAACGACTTAAATTTAAGGATCTTTGAAAAAATAAGCAGGTGAGAAACAGAAGGTAAGCTCAAAATAGCAGGATTCTCAGATATCTTATTCCTAAACCTGCACTTGCTTCAGACTTCTTTGAACAGTTAAATGTAACCCATTTATCTTGCAGCATCAGAGACATGTGGGAACAGAATGGGGAAGCTGCTCTGGTCTACAGCTGAGGCAGAAATAAAACATGCTAGAGGAAAACTTGGGGTTTAAGTAGTTTTGAAAACTTGATTCTACCCCTTTAGGCCCACATTTCTAAGGAGGAGGAGGAGGAGAAGGTCAGTGCTGAAGATCCCTCACAGACACCACATCTCCCCCTCTGTACTTGGTTGCTGTCCCTTTGTCGGTGCTCTCTCTCTTGCATCCTGATTTTGTGATTATTTTTGTTTTCAGAATCTTCTCACGCTCAGTTTGATCTCTGATCAAAGCTCCAGAATGACTTGGCCTTTCCCTGCACCCCTAAACTAGGGCAGAGGGAGCAGAGGAGTTTCCCTGGCATGCCAGGGTGGGGTTTTAAGATCTCCAGAAGTGGTGCCACTGCTTCAACTCTGCACCAAGTCGGTCACAGCTCTCACAAAGCTGGGAACTGTAATCTGAGAGGACAATCAGACTGTTGGGAAGAGTGCTGGGATTTATCCAGTGAGTCATGGACAGACAGATGCTCAAGTTCTCTGCACACAGAAGGCAAGCCTCCTGCTCAGAGCTCAGATGTGTGCTGTGAGGATGCATCCTGCCAGCACTTGGAAAGGTAAGCCAGACTTTGTTGTTAAAAGCAACACTTGCAGTGCTATAAAGCTGCTGACAGATGTTCTGAAGACAAACCCGACGCCTTAACTGTATGAGGTGCCACAAGAGCTGTGCAGCATGAGCAAGTGTGAGAGGTGTGTTCAGTTTACAGAATTCCAGAATAGCTGGGGTTGGAAGGGACCTCTGGAGACCATCCAACCCCTCCCTGTCAAGGCAGGGTCACCTACAGCAGGTGACATTAATGAGATCCCCTCTGTCTTCTCCAGACTAACCAGGCCCAGCTCCCATGGTCTCTCCTCATCAGAGAGCCGCTCCAGACCCCTCATCTTCTGCTGGACCCTCCTCCAGCAGCTCCTCTCTCTGTTTAGCTCAAGAACACCCTCCAGCCTTTGCGTCCCGCCCCAAGCCCGGCCTCACCTGGTGCCACGTTCTCATCTGCCCACTGGAAGAAGCCGCACTGCTGCTCCCGGGGCTTGGGGCAGGTGTGGAACTGCCGGCCCTTGTTGGGCCCATCCTTGTTCACGGTGCGCGTCACGGCCGGCTGGTCGCACCGGCACACCGCGGCACCGCCGCTCCCCGACGGCTCCGGGGCTCTCCCTCCTCCCGGGGCCCTCCCTGCCGCGGGCTGGGGGAGCGCAGAGCCCCACGGAGCCGCGGCGTCCTCGGCCTGGTCGTCGGCCCACAGGAAGAAGTTGCAGGAGCCGGAGCCGCACTTGTAGAAGCGGCGGCCGCGGTTGGGCCCGTCCTTGCGCACGGTGAGCAGCAGCGCCTCGCTGCCGCAGTTACACACCACGGCGTCGCTCCCGGCCTCCGCCGCCGCCGGAGCGGCGTCCCGGGATGTTCTGTTGGAGATGTTCAGGGAGAGCAGGTGTCCCCGAGCCGGGTTCGTGGTCCCCCTCCCCTGCCTGTTCTCGCCGCCGGATCTGTTCAAAGAGTGGTTGTCCTGCAGGTGCTGTGGTGGCTGGGCGGCTGATGACACGGGCTGGGATGGTCTGTGCAGGTACTTGAGGTCCAAGAGCTCCCTCAGCATCTCATCGCAGCCTCCAATGCAGCCAACGAACTCCAGGGGCATCACGGGCGGGACGCTGCCTCTCTTGAATTTAAACTTCAGTCTACGGAGGAAAGGAGGAGTCAAAAGTCTCCCAGTTCATCTCATTTCTCATCAACAGACCTCAATTTAGACTTGAACTTTTACTGATTTTTTTTGATTCTGCTATTCGTAGACCAGTTGCTCCAACCCTCTTTCTTCTTTCCACCCCCAGGCCCTGTGGATTACGCACCACGCTTCAGCTTTCCAAGACTGGAATGGAAAATGGTTCCCAGCCTAGCCCATGGAAGTCTGATTACCCTCAGGTAATGCCTGAGGGCTGTGTTCCCCCAAGGGATAACTGGTATGACCTACCTGTGAACTGGATGGGGTTTACACACATCACATATGCTCTCGTCCCTGGTCACATCCAGCACAAAATCAGGGAACCAGACTGCAGTTTTACAGGCTGGATAGCCCATGCAGCTCAGGTAGAACCTGCAGCGGGACAAAGGCAGCAGATGAGGAAGAGGCAAAGTCAAGACAGTCCGTGATCTGTTATCCTGTCTTCTCAGCCATCAGAAATTGTCAAACCCACAGTTTTAAAGGGCAAATACCTACTTGAGAAGAGGTTCAGCTGAGTCCACACAGCTTATGGAGCTGGTGGAGTCAGCGAGCTGCAGCCTAAGGCTTCCGAGTTTTTACCAAAGGAGCTAAACAAGTGCCTGGGAAAACATAAGCCAGCACAGAAGGTGCTACAAGAGGGGGAGGTCACCAACCCGCCATTCTTCCTGGTCTTCAGGACCATGTCGTTGTTGCACTGCGGACACTTCCGAACGGAAACGGGCATTGCTGGGTACACCTCATCCTGCTCTGGAATTTCTGCAGCTTCTCCAAAGTACTGAGCCAGGGCCTCATCCAACCTGTAAAGAAACAGGCAGAGCATCCTGTGTGTCTCTGCAAGGAGCAATCAGGTGCTCCAGTGACTCAGCACCTGCCGCCCCCCACACAGCCCCTCCGAGCTTCTCTGTGAGCACGTTGATTCAGCACCACATCTCTGTAACGGGGAAGGTGTGGGAACAGCATCGAAGAGGTCAGTGCACGCTGCCATCCCCAAATTTAATCTTAACTGCTCATCTTGGTTTAAACCTTCAGCTGGCAGGAACTCATGACAGCTATGCCAGGCTTCGAGTCATCCCTTCCCGTGCAAATGCCTACACACACCGGGCAGAGCTCCAGGGAAACAGTGTGACAGGATCCCCCACTCCAGGCTGAGGCCCAGATGAGCAGCAGCATCTCCCAGAGCAGCAAAGCAAAGGGAAGAGGGCAGAGGCAGGACTCACTTGTTGGCTCTGGCCACGGCTTCAATGAAGACTTCCTTGTACTTTTGGACCTGCTGTTGCAACACTACAGATTTGTCTTTCTTCCCCTCGCAGATCAGTTTTAGATCAGCCTCCAGCTCAGCCCGGAGGTCAGGCTTGGACATCTCGTAGCCCATGGAATCATAGCCTGAGGAATATACGGAATGATAAGCAAAAGGAAGGTGAAAATAAGGAACCTGCCACCTTCCTGGCGGGCACTGCCCTCACCTTCCACCAGCCCCATGCCCAGGTGGCCGGGCAGGAACCGCTGATCCGCTGTAAGGCCCACGTACATCCGCGTCTTGATCGTCTCGATGTGCTCGGCGTGAGTGGCGTCGGTCCCTGCAAGCAGACAGCGGTCAGTGGGAGCAGGTGCCGAGGAGCTACTTCCTCTGTGCCTGGGGGAGAGTGCAAGAGCTAAAGGAACAAGGACACAGCTTATGGTGAGCACTGCCCTCAAGCCCCACTGGCGCTGGCGGCACACCCTGGACCTGAAATTGCCCATCTCCCTGGGCACTGGAGGCGCTCTGCAGGCTCTGGAGGGTGTTTGGGCTTTGCCCACAGGTCTCTATATCCCTTTGTTCTGCTTTTTTAGGTGATTTCTTCTTATCTGAAGTAACATTTAGAGAATTCCCTCAGCCAAGAGTGAGAGGCCACGCTGCCAATACTGACCAATGCCATGTTTCTCCATGAGAGCAATGAGATCTGCTTCCGTGAGGAGCAATGGAGGGCTGGTTTCCCCATCCACCATCTCCACCGTGGTGGGCTGAAAGCGAGACCCTTTCTGATACACTGGGATGACCTGAAGGAAAGGAGAATCTCTTTGAAACTGCTTCCCGGTCCATTCGCTCAGGACAAAATGCCACACCAACAGCCAGTGCAGTCAGAGAGCAGCAGCCTGGTCTGGAGGGAATCCAGCCTCAGGGGCCTTGGGACCAGCAAGCAATGAGCTGCCAGAGAGACCATGGAACAGCTGCTGTTGGTGGGTAAAGTCAACCCTACAACCCTGAATGGTTTCTGCTGCGGTGTGAGAATCTACCCAAAGCTGGCACAATAAACCTGCGCAGGTTTCCAGCAGAGAAAGCTCTCGGTGAAACAACCAGAAATGGTTAAAGGATGTTTTGCAGGGGGGGTCTGAAGTTGGCAGTGAAATGCTACTTTAGCCTCTCCCACCTACGTTACTCAAGGGGATTACCTTATCGCTCCACTTGTCGTAAGGATAGACTTCCAGGTAATTTCGGGCCAGGATCATCAGTCCCTGAGCAATGAATCGCTCGTTGGCAATGTCGATCTCCACAGTTGTTTCCTGCCCCTTGGCATCTTGAGAGCAGCAAGCCAAAAAATGGCGCACGATGAACTCGTAGAGTCTCTGCTCGTTGCCCTGACACCAAACAGTGAAAGGAGACAGCGTTAATGAGACATCCAGAAATCAGTGGGATCTCGGGTGAGGATCCTGTGCTGATGACCACGTTATTAAGGCTGTTATCTTTATTTACCAAGCAACACAAACGAGTTACCTCTGGTTTCACCCACCTGCAGGTTAGCGGTGTATTTGGTGGGGTGAATGGGAGGATGAGCCTGATCGGATTTGGTTCCACTCCGAGGGGTTGGCCCACCCTGATCCAAAATCCTCTGTGCAAATGCTCCCCAGTTTGGGTCCTGTGTTTGCTGTTGTACCAAGGCTGAGAGGTTCAGCTCCTTGGGGAAAATGTTGGTCTCAGTTCGGGGGTAGCTAATGAACCTTAGGAAGAAAGACAGGAGAGCGCTTAAAGGGGTGCTCCAAGATGCTTCCCAGTTTGGACAAAACACCATTTACTTTCAAAATAATGAAGTTTACCAAGCCAGGTCTTGCTTTCTTACCCTTTAGTGTAGAGTTTTTCTGCTATTGTCATGGTTTCCTTTGCGTTTATTTTCAGTTTGCGGGACGCCAACTTCTCGAGTTCCTGCGGTGGGAAGGGCCAGAAAAAACCCAGAAGCATTAGTGCATTAATTCAGGGTGGTGAGTAAAACATCTGTTCACAGCTCCTTTTAGAGGAGTCCTTTCCAGAGTTCAAACATACCACAGTATCCAGGGGCAGGGGCCTCCATTTGCTCTTTGGCTTGCTCGCCACCTCAACAACAGTCGCCACCGGATCCTAAACAGAGTAAGCAAAACCCAAATCTCCTTGAAGAGTTTGCACAAACCGTTCTTTAAACATCTTGATACAGGGAATGTTTGGCTGAATTTGGATTACAGAACTATTTACAAGCTTTCCTACCTCCATACACATTTGGTAAAGGACCAGGCACGCTGTGTGGTTGAAGAGCCGGTTCCTCTTCCAGTTGAAGAGCACACTGCCGTCTTCGTGGTCGTGGGTCACTGTGGGGAACAACAGAGCTGGCTGACAGAGGAGTCACGAAATGGAAACATCACAAAAGCACCTGGAAACCTTCCAGTTCTGCTCCGTGGTCCCAGAAGAGGAAGAGGAAACCACCTCTGCAGCGCTGTGTGCTCTCTGCTCCAATGTTTTTCCTTCCTATGCACATCGAACCCTCTGAGATAGAGCCCAGGACTGGTTTTCCCCAAACATACCTTTAATTTTGTAGAAGGCTTCAGGAACAAAGGCTTGGATGGCTTTGAAGCGTTCAACTACAAATCCCAGCGTTGGGAACTGGCAGCTACCGTAGCTGATCAGCTGATCTGCTAAAATATCGGGGAAGATCTTCCGCAGCCTCAGCGTCTGGAACCTGGTGAAGGCAGCACCTGGGAAAACAAAATGGGCACCAGAACTGAATGCAACAATGTTGAATGATAATCACAGCACTTCAGATGGTTCTCCTTAATACTCTGAGCATTAATTTTACTCTGTTTAATACTCAGTTGCAGAGGCTTGTCAGTGCTGTGTGGGCTATAAACTTAATATCTGCTTCAAGGAGCAATTTCCTCCTTTTGGGAGGGAAACAAACCCTTCAGAAAGGGTTGTTAAACAGTGGAATGGACTGCCCCGGGGGGTGGTGGAGTCACCATCCCTGGAGATGTTCAAGAAACAACTGGATGAGGCACTCAGCGCTCTGGTCTTTTCCAACCTAAATGATTCTCTCATTCAGAGAGCACGTTTTCCAGTAAAACGAGATGCCATTAAGTTGCATCTGATCGAAAAATCAGGTGTGTGACACCACGGAGGGCATTTCTGCCTTGTGCTGAGGATACAGGATGAGACGTTTACAGACCTATCCTGAGGTCCAGCTCCTGCCTGACGTCGACGGCGTCGCTCGTCCTCTGGTCCGGCTGGGTGAGGTTCTCGCAGGCTGACCTGACGGCATGAAGGGTGATCTCCGAGAAACGGGCTCGGAAAACCTGGAGGTTTGGCTTGACTGCCAGACACACACGAGAAAGAAATCAGACTGACCCAAGCACCAACTTGAGAGGAGCAACTGATAAACAGCCGCCTTCAAAAGGCTGCGCCGCCGACCTGCTCGACAGCTTTCCAACAGCTGAACGAATTTCTGCTTTATCAGAGCCACATATATTTATCAGAACTACAGTCAGCATTCAACCTGGACACAGGATGATTGACAACACACCTCTGCCAAAAGACCCCTGAGGGGCTGTTAAGCTTTTAACGGAACCCAGACTGCTGAAGACGCTCTACGCACCCGCTTTGCACACGTGGATGATCTCGAAGCCGATGTTCTCCCCCTCCCGATCGCAGTCAGTCCAGATCACCAGGGCTTGGCACTGCCGGATTTCTCGCTCAAGGGTTTTCTGAGAGCAGAAAACAACACAGGGAGACATTCCAGGCCACTCGCTTTGTCATTTAATTTTGGAATGACTCACTGCACACGAAATGCAACGCGTATCCATGGAGATGGATTGTTGCAATAACATTTGGTTAATTGTGTGTCTCATGAGATTAGGCAGCTTTCAAAAGAATTGAGTCATTTATTTATATCTAATTCTGTTAAAAAGCTTGGCTAGGAGCGGGCTGTACCACAATCTGTTTTCTAAAAATGTAGGTTTTTTTGTAAAACTGAGACACAATCACCAGTCCCACCTTGCTGGAAAAAAACATTTCTATCTTTAGCAAAGTAGCTGTTCCTTTACTGCACTACTTGTGCATGAGCAGGAGAGTTTCAGTGTTCAAACAAACAGCATTAATAGTCCTAGGAAATGCAGGAGGAATCTGCTAAACTAGAAATTTGGATGTTAAGGACAATCATCCCTCTGTCTGGGACAGCATTTGTTGAATCAACCCCTGAACTCAGTTTCAGGGCAACGCTTGACCACGACGTACCTTGATATCCAGGTAATTTTCAGGGCAATACTTCTCAATTTCAGCATCAAAAAGAGCTAAAGGGTTGCAGCTATGCCTGGGGAACAAAGGATAAACAGTGTGCATCACAACAACTAAAACATATATTGTGAGACATAACTAGTGCTGTCTAAGTGCTGGAATTAATAACATATTTTATTACAGGCCTATCTCAGACAACACAGAGTTCACGTGAAATGCTGAGTAACACTTAACAGAATCAAAAGACAGCACTCTGAAAAATAGGAATTTGAAACAATATTTTAGTATTCTCCATAAAATTCAGATCTCATCACCCTGCTCTGTGTCAGAGTCCCTCCCTGCACCCCTGTCTTTCAGCTCACAGTGCCTCACTCGGCTCAGGGTCAAGAGCAGGAGGTGACAGACCCCTTCCTGTGGAGCCCTGGAGGTGACAGACCCCTTCCCGTGGAGCCCTGGAGGTGACAGACCCCTCTCTGCCAAGGGCATGAGGTACCAACCATTTGCGAAATGGCATCTTAAACTCGTGAGTCAGTAAGTGTCCTGACACGGATGTCATCACCATGGTAACGGTCTGCAAGAGACAGAGCGAGGTAATTAGCGAGGTAATTAGTGCCCATCGTTCACTAAAAACTACCCACAGCCCCCAAATCTTCCTCCAGTGCTCAGTTCACACCACCAGTGACACCTCTCTCCTGTTAATGACAGAATCCCAGAATGGGTTTGGGTTGGCAGGGACATTAAAGCTCATCTTGTTCCATCCCCTGCCACAGGGACAAGGCTCCAAGCCTTTTCCAGCGTGGAACACTTCCAGGGATTGAAAGGGAACTCCTACCTGGCCAAACATCTGGTAGTCGTATTCGTAGATCTTGTTGAACTTGGAAAACCCTTCTCTCTGGAAGGGAAAGGAGAGTTCCTGAGTTTCTGTTGTCTAACAGAAAACAAATCCATCCTGCCTCGCTTTGTACACGCTGTGATGGAGCACAGGAGGCAGGGAAAAAGCAGATCCTGGGACTGATGGGAATTACAGCAGGGGAATGGAAACTGCCTGTTATCATTTATGGAGACACTGAAATGGTAATTTCCAAGGTAAGAGTATTTTAAACCATCCCTGAAGATGATTCCAGGGTTATCTCCCCATGGATAACGAAGAACTGATTTGTTTAACAGGGCTGGCCAATGATCATGGAATCACAGAAACTCCTGACAAACACCTGTCCTGCTCCAAATGACAAGCAGTGTCCCAGCTCCGGGCCCCCAAGGCTACCTCCAACCTCAGACCAGGAGAAGTTTCTAGATTGTGTATTTGCTGCTTTTTGCTACAGAAGCAGGACAGTTTCTTCCTCGACTGGGACTGTCAGCGCTCAGGTTCTCCATAACACCTTGCAGTCAAATAAAGAAGGTTCTATGAGGTTGGGATCTTCTCCCAGGTAAGAGGAAATGGCCTCAGGCCGTGCCAGGGGAGGTTCAGGCTGGACATCACAAAGAAATTCTTCTTGGAAAGGGTGGTCAAGCACTGGAACTGCCCAGGGAGGTGGTGGAGTCCCCATTCCTGGAGGTGTTCCAGGAAAAACTGGACGTGGTACTCAGTGCTCTGGGCTGGGGGACAAGGTGGGGATTGGTCACAGGTTGGACTTGATCTTGGAGGTCTTTTCCAACCTCAGTGATTCTCTGATTCTGCTCAAGAATCACCTTCTAGTTCCTTAGTTTGGAAACTAAGTGATTATGCAAACTGTTAAAGGTCACAAACCAGAGCAGCAGAGAGGACAGATCTTTGAATTCCTCTTCTCCAAACCACAGGCCATCTTTGCTTTATTCTGTGAACTCCAGTAAACCCCTGACACTTGCTGATGCTGCAGAAGAGGTGCTTTTTGACAGGGGAAATGCCAACGGATGGTTTCAGTTCCTGAAGCCTTTGGCACACGCTGCAAATCTAGAGATTTTCTGTCCACAGAAAAAGGCCATTCTTGTACCCTCATGGGGTCAGGAGTGTCCAGTGACAAAAACCAGCCTGAGGTCGTTTCCTCTCCTCCTCCTGTCACTTGTTACCTGGGAAAAGAGGCAACCCTCCACCTCACACACCACCTTATTTATTTGACTGTGAGGTGTTACTGAGAACCTGAGCGTCCCAACGAAAGAAGAAACCATCCCGTTCCTGTAGGAAAAAAGCAACAAACACACAACCTAGAAACTTCCACAAGTCTCAGCGAGGCGGGAGGCAGGCCTGGGGACCTGGGGCTGCCACACAGAGCACAGCTGAGGCCAGGGCTGTGCTGCTGCCCTTCCCCAGCCAGCTAAACCCCATCTAAACCCCATGGTGTCCCATGGAGCAGCTGGATGTGGCGTGTCCCTGCATGTCCCAGGAGGCAGTGGGATGTGGCGTGTCCCTACCCGCCGCATCCTGCTGTTGGAGAGCAGATCGGCGATCCCTCGGGCAGCGTCGTTCTTCTCAGCCACGCACAGCACCCTGCGGATCCTCCGGAGTGCCCCGTCCTCGGCGGCCCGGGAGAAGAGGCGCCAGGGCTGGGGCAGCATCCTGCCCCTGGCCAACAGCCTGGCCTGCACGATCATCACGGGGGGCAGGGGCGGCTCCGGCGGGGACAGGGCATGGTGGTGCTCCGCGTCCCTGCGGCCACAAAGACATCGCTGGGGTCCCCGCTCCGCTTCCCCCCACCACGGCCGGGCTTTCCCTCACGCTGGGCAGCCCCTCCTAGGCCCGCCCGGGACTCTCCCTCACCCAGGGCAGCCCCTGCCCTCCCCTCTCCCCCTCAGCTCTCCTCTTTTCTCCCTTTTTCGGCCCTTTCCCCCCCGGTTCTCCCCGTTCCCCGCCTCACCTCCCTCCCTCCCGCGCTCTCCCCTCACCGTCACGTCCTGCCGCAGAGAGAACTGCAACTCCCGGCATGCCCCGCGGCTCCAGGGAACTACAACTCCCGAAAGCCCCCGCGGCTCCTCCTCGGTGTGACCCCCGCCGCCGCTCCGCCTCGGTTTCCCCCTTTTCCCGCCGCCGCCGGGCCCGTCACGGGATCGGTAAGGAAAAAGGACGACGACGGTAGAAAAATCAGCCAGAGCCGCGGGCGAGGGGGAGGCGGGGGCGGCGCCGCTTCCTGGCGGCGGGGTCGGAGGCCGCGCGTCATGTGACGCCAAGATGGCTGCGGGGCCGTGAGGAGGCGGCTCCGGCCATGGCGGCGGCGTGAGGGGCACCCGGGGCTGCGGCGGCGGCGGGGCCGGGCCGGGGCGGCGGCGTGAGGGCGGCACGGGGCTGCGGCGGCGCCTCCCGCGGCGGGAGGGGACCGGGGGCGCGGCGCTGCTCCATGTCGGCCCCGTCCTGCGGGAAATATGATCAGCGCCCCTGACGTGGTGGCCTTCACCAGGGAGGAGGAGCTGGAGGATGATCTGTACCGCGAGCCGCCCCTGCCCGAGGAGTACTCGGTGCCGCTGTTCCCCTTCGCCGGCCACGGCGCCAACCCCTGGGCCAAGGTCGCCGGCTCCAAGTTCACCCGGGACTTCATCCTCATCTCCGAGTTCTCGGAGCAGGTGGGGCCCCAGCCCCTGCTGACCATCCCCGATGACGCCAAGGTGTCGGGCACCTTCGACCTCAACTATTTCTCCCTGCGGATCATGTCTGTGGATTACCAGGCGTCCTTCGTGGGGCACCCCCCCGGCTCTGCCTACCCGAAGCTGAACTTCGTGGAGGATTCCAAGGTGGTGCTGGGGGACTCCAAGGAAGGGGCTTTCGCCTACGTGCACCACCTGACCCTGTACGACCTGGAAGCCCGTGGCTTCGTGAGGCCCTTCTGCATGGCCTACATCTCTGCTGACGAGCACAAAATCATGCAGCAGTTTCAGGAACTCTCCGCCGAGTTCTCCAAAGCCTCCGAATGCCTCAAGACGGGGAACCGGAAAGCCTTTGCCAACGAGCTGGAAAAGAAACTGAGAGACCTCGACTACACCAGGACTGTCCTGCACAACGAGACCGAGGCGCAGAAGAAAGCCAACGACAAGGGGTATTACACGACCCAGGCCATCGAGAAGGCCAACGAGCTGGCCAGTGTGGAAAAGTCCATCATCGAGCACCAGGACCTGCTGAGACAGATCCGGTCCTATCCCTACAGGAAGCTGAAGGAGTCAGAGTTCCACCCCTACGAGCCGGAGTGTGCACTGGATCGGGTTGGCACGGGCTGTGATCAGGACTCGGCCCCCTCTGACCCTGCAGAGCCCGGTGAGACGCACCTTTACACCCACATCCCGTCCTACACCCCCAAGCTCATCAAAGCCAAGTCTGCCAAGTGCTTTGACAAGAAGCTGAAGACGCTGGAGGAGCTCTGTGATGTTTATTTTTTCACCCAAACCCTTGACCAGCTGCACCATATCGAGAGGACTTTCCGAGGTGACGTGTGTTACCTCCTGACGGAGCAGATCAGCCGGGCGCTCCTGAAGCAGCAGAGCGTCACCAACTTCCTCTTTGAGGATGTGTCTTTTCTGGATGAAAAACCTCCTGAAAAACAGTACAGAGGCTGCCAGGGGCTCGGCCAAGATGCCATGGATGGAAAGTGTTTGGAAGAGCCCCTCACCCCTAAAGTGGTCGTCAGCCTGGGCTCCTACAAGTCCAGCGTGGAGTGTGTGCCCATCAAGATGGAGCAGGAGATGGAGGACTCCGAAGAACCCAAAATGTCCGAGTCCGTGACGTCCGAGCCCCAGGAGAACCTGGACTACCTGGATGCAGACATCAAAGGCAGCATCAGCAGCGGGGAGAGCATCGAGGTGCTGGGGACGGAGAAGTCGGGCTCGGGGCTGACCAAGTCGGAGAGCCAAGCCAGCCTGCCCGTCATGCCCAGCCCCCAGGCGGGCCGGAGCAAGGTGGGCAGCCGGCGCACGGTCAGCGAGGACAGCATCGAGGTGCTCAGCACGTGTCCCTCCGAGTCCCTCATCCCGGAGGACTTCAAGGCGAGCTACCCAAGTGCCATTAACGAGGAGCCCTACGCGGACAACGACGACGAGCGCGGCCTTCGCTTCGCCCCCAGACTGAGCCCGGGCGTTGTCGATGAGCGGGACGACGTCTCCAAGCAGGAGAGCTTGGTGCAGGTGGACGCTGCCTGCTGCATCGGGAAGGAGAGCCCCAACTTCCTGGAGCCCCTGCCCGAGCTGGGGCAGAAGGCGTGCGAGGAGGACGGCGTGGTGCGGATCCCGCCGCAGCCGTACCGGGCGGCCGAGCAGGGGCTGCGCGGGGGCTTCCCCGCCCACGACGGCGCCCCGGGGGGGCTCCTGCCCTACGAGCTCGACTCGCGCTACCTGTCGGGCAGCAGGGAGGTCAGCAAGAGCAGCCTGGACGAGTGCTCGGACTCCACGAGCTACATCAGCAGCGCCGCCTCCACGTGCTCCGACAGGACCCCTTCTCCCGCCCGTGTCGCCTGCCCGGCCGGGGAGAGGCACAGGAAGAGGGCCGGGCAGAACGCGCTGCGGTTCATCCGGCAATACCCCTTTGCCCACCCCGCCATCTACTCCCTGCTCAGCGGCAGGACCCTGGTGGTGCTGGGGGAGGACGAGGCCATGGTCAAGAAGCTGGTGACGGCGCTGTCCATCTTCGTGCCCAACTGCGGCGCGTACGCCAAGCCCGTCAAGCACTGGGTCACCTCCCCCCTGCACCTGGTGGATTTCCAGAAGTGGAAGTTGATCGGACTCCAGAGGTAAATCCAAGGATCTGTTTGCTTTGGTGGTGTGGAGGTGTGTGGTAAGAACTTCCATCTCAGAGGGGGAGGGAGTGTGCAGGGGAGGTCTCTAATTAACCTACACAGCTCCCACGGATTTCTGCTGGTGGGATTTATTTTGGGGTAGATATGTCTCTTTATGTCCAGCCTCACTTGAGAGGTAATATTTAAAAAGTGCTGGGTGTTTGCTGCCTGCCTCAGGTGAGTTATTTGGCCAGGAGGTTTCCTTCTGGTTTGGGTTTTTGCCTGGCAAAGTGGAGAGCAAACACCTGAGTCCTGCTGAGCTCATGTTGGCAAACAGGGATTGCTCAGCTCAAGATTTCAGCCCTGCCTTTGTTGCTGTTATGAAAAGGATTTTTTCGTGTGTTAGCAGGACGTGTTTGGGTGCAGGTGTGACAGGGAATGGCCATTGCTGTCACCAGTGTGGAAAACATAAGTCAGAGTGGCAGCCCAGCACTCAGAGCCGGGCTGGAATAGCTCCTGAAAGAGTGTTCCTGAGCAGTGTAGAACTTAAGCCACAGAAACCTGCTTTCTGGGCCACAGAGTATTGCACTGCTGGGGGTTGTGGATGGTGAAATTACCCAAAGCTGTGAGTTCACCCTCATTTCTGTGCTCATGAGGTGGGATGACAGCTCTGCAACAGCTGCTCACGAGCTCTCTGTCTGTCAGTGAGGTTTTTAAAAGCCCCAAGTGTTTACTCGTTGCTCAATGTTTGTGGTTAGATGCAATTTTTATAAACAGAAATCTTTTTTTAAGCGCTGCCTGTAACGTGTGTCAGTCATTTCAGCTCTCCTCCTTGGAATGTTAATTAAGTGTTGGGTTTAATGTGGGTGCTCTCAGCAAACCATTTGTACGAGGGCTCTGGGAAGGAACGTCCAGGCTAAATAATTTGTTCTGGTAAGGATCCTGCCTCTCCTAAGGCCAGGGGCTGCCTGGGCACGGGGGCAGCCCTTACACCAGTTGGGATTCCCAGTTGGAGGCTGGGAGCTGTATCAGCCCAGCGACTGTCACCAAAGAGACAGAGAATGGAGGAGCTGAAGGTTTGTGTGGGCTCGTGATTTGCATTTAAATAACATCAGGCCAAGCTTGGTGGGTAATTGTGTGTTGTGGGTTTGCACCTGAGTGACAAATGGACAGGCTCTGCCAGGGAGTATTCTGGTTTTATTCCCTTTTCTAAAGGAAAGGTGGAAGGTTTTGCTCCACTCAGGGCTTCGACCACCTCAGAGCAGCTCCTTCCCGAAGCGATGCGGGGGAAAGAGGAGCTCATGGAGAGAGGGGGCTGGTTTGGGTTTCTGAGTCCCTGTTGTCACATCCAAAAGCTTCCAGCTGCTGCAAAGTTTGTGTCTGTGCACCAGAGATGTCCCATCACTCCCTGTCTGTGTTACTGAGGAAGGAATCTGATCCAAAGTGGGGGGGTTTATGCAGTAGCACACACGCAGTGCAGATCAGGGCACATGTGGGCCAGGGAGTCGAGGTTTCTTTGGGACCTGTCAGGCTGGAGAGGCTGTTTGTCCCCTCTCTTCCATGCTAGGACCTCATTCTCCCACAGAGCTCGTGACCTGGTGTGAGGGAAAGCACGTGGGGCACAGGGCACAGACACAGCTCCCCTCCAGCCGTGACCTCTCTCCTTGCCGTTGCAGGACGGTGTCCCCCGCGGGGGTGAACGTGCTGCACGCCCTGAGCCGCTACAGCCGCTACCTGAGCATCCTGGACGCCGACAGCAAGACTCTGCGCTGCCCCCTCTACAAGGGCACCGTGGTGGCCCGGCTGGCCGACCACCGCACCCAGATCAAGCGGGGCAGCACCTACTACATGCACGTCCAAAGCATCCTCACCCAGCTGTGCTCTAAAGCCTTCCTCTTCACCTTCTGCCATCATTTGCACCTCCCCATCAGCGAAAGGGAACCGGAGGAATCCGTCGTGAACCGCAGGATGAACTTCCTGAAGCTTCAGCTGGGCCTCGCCAACGAAGATGTCAAAATCGTGCAGTATTTGGCCGAGCTGCTGAAGCTGCACTACATTCAGGAACCGGGGCAGGGGGGGAGCCCCCTGCTCAGATTTGACTACGTCCCCAGCTTTTTGTACAAAATCTAGCCTTGCCCAGGCCGTGTGCCCGTGTGCTCGGAGTCTGACAGAGCTCATCCGTGCTTGACATCGCCGCTGTCTGCAGTAGCTCTCCCGCGCCGGGAAGGGGCCGAGGGGTTTGTGTCTCTGCTCCACAGGAAGCCGTGTCTGTGGGAGCAGATTCCCGGGTGTTCCCTGTGGCCAAGAGCGTATGTGTTCCATCGCATAAACCATCAGGCACTCTGTAAATGTTAGAAGGGGCACTGTTAACCTTTAAAGAGGGTCCTGGCAGCATCCCGGGGGGATTGTGGCAGGGAGAGAGGTGGGGCTGTCTGGGGGATCAACACACACTAGTGTGCAGCCCCTGAAAGAACACAGTGCTCTGCACGCTTCTGCCAGAGCCCTGCCAGTCCCTTCCGTGGAGCCAGGGCAGAGACCAGAGGGGAGATGTCAAGGCCACGTGAAGTTTTTAATCCACTGGTGTGTCATGTGAGTGCAGCTCAGAGCTCCCTGGCAGGGTGGCAGGTCTGTGCGCAGCCCTGCCGATGGTGTCCCTTCCTGCATTTGCTGAGTTTCCTGGCACTTCGCAGGACAGCTTGTCCCTGGGTGGGTGGGAGCACGGTGGAGGCACATGTGCTTCTCTGCAGGAAGTGTTTGCCACTTCCCCCCAGCTCTGTTAAAATCAGGAAGGTGGAAGCACTCCCTGACGCTGGGCCTCGAGGCGCCGGCTGCCGTGAATGTAGAGCACTGTGCCTTGTTCATTTGTCACGTCCTATTTGCTGGGCGACCTCTGAGAAGGCTGGAGGGAGACTGGGATTCCTCAAAGCGGGTGATGTCAGGGGTGGCTTTCAAAGGAGAGAAGGGAACTGAATGAGGGTGAGTGCCCTCATTTTTAGGTGCTTTTTGTGATGGGGAAACGATGCGATTCAGCTGGAGCTACGCTGAGACAGCAGGCTGTTAGCACAGGCTGCCTGGCTGGTGAGGTACTAGTGCTCAGGAGAGATCAGGGATGAATGTACTGGATTCCACGTTGTATCTGTAATAGTTTATTTTATTTTTTTTTCTTGGGGAGTTGACGTTTGTGCTTTGTGGTCAAACAAGGCTGGCGTTCCCGCGTGCTGCTCCTGGCTGAGCCGTTGCCGTGTCACAACTACCTCTCCTGGGGCTCCTGGATGGTTCTGGACGGGGCAGAACTACTGCTCTCTGAGCCTGGATACTGAGAACTTTTCCTTTCAAAGCTTCTGTGCCATAAAGGACGTGCCACCAGCGTGGTGACACTCCCAGATTGTTCCTGTCAGTGCCGAAAGCTTTGTGCCTGGGCGCGGCGCTTCCCTGCGGAGTCTCGTCGGAGATGCTGAGCCCGGGCTGCTCTGCCCGCTGCCATGTGGCAGTAGCAGCCCCTGTGGCACTTCTGAGCCAGAAAAGCCTTGCTAGGAAAGATAATCTTGGTTTTATTTCTTTTTAACGCTGATTTTGGGGCGAGAACAGCTGAGATCTTACAAGAGCTGATGCGTTGTTTGGTTTTATTTTTTTTTAAACCTCTGTTTGGTGACGATGTGAGACAGTGCTGGAGATGAATGTGATCTTCCTTCTGAGCCTGGGAAGTTCCTGTGTGCAGCCTGGGATTCCCCTGCATGGCTTAGACCTGGCTGAGACTTGCTGTGAGACCTGCACTGCTCCAAAATCCGTGTCCCAAAGGCAGGCAGGCTTCTTGGAGAGGTTGTTGTCTGGCACTGGTTGTTTTCCCACGGGAAATATCAGCTCGACAGTACTGCTACCACCTCTTCCTCTCCCCTGGAAAGGGCTCTCTAGGGTATAAGCCAACAGTGCAGAAAGGCTGGTTTTAAGGTTATTGCTGTTTCTTGTGGCTCAGCTGAGCCAGTTGAGCTTGTGGTACTCTCCGGAGGGATTTCCCGGGTCAGAGGTTGTTTATGATGGTATTTTAAGGTTAGAATTGGAAGCAGTGTGGTGTGGCCTTTGCTGGAGGTGAGCTGTGTGTCTCTGTGGGGCTGCTCACCTTTAAAGCATGTTTAAAGCCTCCTTCTGTCCTACCTTTGCCCTCCTGTCGCATGTGAACTGGGTCTGCTGGTGAAAGGCCTCTGTGTCCATCAAACTGTTTCCTGGAGTGACTCAAGGTGTTGATCCCTGTGCACCCAGACTGCCTGGGGGAAGAGGCATCTCAGCAAATGAGTAATGCAGGTGCCACCAGGCAGATGAAAAGTCCCAGTGTCCTGCTCTGGAGCTCTGGTCAGAAGAGGCGCTTGTTTCCTGATGAAAAACAACCTGGTGCTGTTTGGGTTTGAGGAGGGAGGGAGGGTGGAACTTTTTTCCTGTTGACTCACCCACCATCTTCCTCCAGGCTGACAGCGTGGAACGGGAGGATGATTAGTGGTGGCTCATCTCTTAGTCACAGTGGTCTCGACCTCTGGTGTTCAGCTGTGCTCACAAATTGATAAATAACTCACTTCTCATTGCTCCCTCTGTCAGACCTGTAGTATCTGATTTTCAAGGCTGTGTTGAGCAATACTTGCACTACTACCTGCCTGATCTGCTTCACCTCTGCACCACAAAGCGGCTCTGATTTGGGAGGATGCCCTGGGGGCTTGGCTGGGACATCACCCGATTCCAGACGGGAGCTCAGTGGTTATCTGCAGCTGGGAGCTGTGGAGAGACATGCTCTGGAGTGCTTGTCCTCCTCTTGGTGGTGTAACCTCTGAGCTTGGACTGGAAAAGTGGGAGTTACACCTGGCTGTGGCACCTTCGGTGCAGCCAGAGCCCAGCCTGCCCTCACTGCTTGTGGTGGCAGAAATGGGGGGGGGATTCCGAGCACAGCTGATGCTTGGGGGCTGAATTCCTCTTTCCTCAGTGATTCCTCTGTCTGCCCTTGTGCTCCTGTACAGTACAGATCCCTGTATCGGCACTTTAGGACTTTTCCCCATCCCGCTGTGGGACCTCACCCGTTTCTGATATTCACAGACTTACAAGTCACCACCTTTGCACTGACAGCCCCTGCCACGAGTCCTGGCCCGTGTGTGTCGTCGGCTTGCCCGAGCCATCCTTCTAGCAGGAGCAGGGCAGGTTCCTGGCAGCAGCAGCGCCATCCTCACCAGCCTTTCAGCTGCCAGAGCCAGTGGTGCCCTGGCATGGCCCTCTCCTGCTTCTGTGACTGCTGCCAGCCCAGCATGTCCCCGCCTCCCGCACGGCCTCAAAGGCTCCCTCCTGGCTGCCAGGGAGAGGAGGTGTTAAACCTGCCCGAGAATTCATCAGAGCAAAGTCCCACCGGGGTGGGAGGAAGGGCTCCTGTTTCCCCACTCGATCCTCCCGACTGCCAGCCCCTGCTCCGCTCTCCACTAACCTGCCGCTTCCAGCTCCCACCCGAGGAGGGTCAGCCATAGCTGTAGGAGATCTTAACCCTACACAGGTTTCATTTCTCAGAGAACAGTGCTCAGATTTCCTTTCATCCGGTGGCAATCCCTTCAGGGCAGCTCCACAGCTGCCTTGCCTCGGCAGGGAGGTGCTGCCTATACTCTAGCAATATTCACCGTGTTGGGAGGGCTGGCAGAGGCACTCCAGGGGCAGGAGCTGATGGCTCCGTGCCCTCCGGACAGTTCTTTGGTTTTCCTGGAGTGAGGGGGGCCCAGAGCCCCCCGGTCTGGTGGTGGGTGACACCCCACGCTGCGGATTCGGGGAGCTGGGCAGGCCCCGGGCACGTAGCAGCGCTGTGAGAAGGCTCCTGGAACAGGGTGTGATGGGAATTCAGGGAGCTGCCCAGGCTGCAGGAGAACACCTGCCCCAGAGCACAATGTCAGAGCCCCAGACTGCACCCGTGTCCGAGGGGCCGCAAACCCCCCGCCCGCTGCTCCCCGAGGCGGATTTAACAGGAAGGCAGAAACAGGGTACCCGGTCCTGCCGGCGGCACCGCCGCTGGCACGGGGATGGGGCTGGGCTCGGAGCTGCCTCTGAGGGCTGCCAGGAGGCTGTGATGAATTCTCATCTTATTTTAAAGCACTGTATCCTATTCCTGCATGTTGAGTTCCGTGTGTGTGCCTGTGCGTGCCGAATGCTTGCGTCCGTAGTTAGAGCGAGTGTGAGCGGGAGAAATCCAAGAAGCATGTCTTAGTGTCGTGCTGTAAGTGTCACTGCACAAGAGTTTAACAGATGTTAATAACACCAAATGACTAGTCTGAGAAATGTACTTTTAAAAAAAAAAAAAAATTATTTATTTGGGTTCAGATATTTTTGAAATACAAAAAAAAAAAAAAAAAAATCGGTCGTATTTTTTAAAGCTTATAATTCTTGTCATACATTGTGGTTAAATTCTTAATTTTACCGTGCTTATTAAAAAATGGTTCAACCTAAGCTTTGTGCTCAGAGGTCTGAGAAAATACCAGAGGCTCTGGCTAGGGTGGGGAGGGTGATCCCAGGAGGGATGTTGGGGACAAGGCCTGGCCTTGTCAGAGCCTGCACAGGAGGTGGGAAGGCACATAGGATGAAGGGGAATCCTTGAGGCTGAAACTGGGGTGGGGTTTAGTGGCTGTGAGGTCTCTTGTGCAGCTGGACCCCCCCATCCCTCCTGCTGCTGTGGGCAGTGTGTCCAGGGAATGTGGACAGACCGGTCCCATGTGCTGCTCCCACAGCCAGCGGGAGCTGGGTGGCACCTGGATGTGAGGTGAGGGTGACCTGGTGCTCGGTCCCAGTGGTGGCACTGAGTGCTGAAGGGCTGGTGTCCCTACAGGGGCCGTGCTCAGGGGGTCCCTGTGCCCCACACGGGAGGGGAGAGGGGAGTAAGAGCCAAAGGATGAGCTGCTGCTGCAGTTGCAGCAGGGAGGTGCTGGGAGAAGGCACTGGGGTATCAGGTGAGTGTGCCGTGATCCCGGCTCCTCCCGAGGTTGTGGGAGCAGAGCGTAGGTGTCTCCCCTTACAGGACAGGCAGCCCTGGGAGCGGGAAGGTGGCTGCAAAGGCTTCCACCTCTTCCTTCAGTGCCTTCAGCTCCGCACGGTATTTCTCCTCCTCCAGCTTCTCCTTGAATTCCTTCAGCGTGGCCTTGGGGCTCATGTCGTTCTGCACGCGCAGTGCCAGCTCGATCCCTGCCAGCGTGGGAGATGCCTCGGTCAGCCCTCGCAGCTGCTGCAGCCCACGGCTCTCCCAGCCCTGCTGCTCCCCAGGACACAGCCCTGCTCCCTCCCTCCTGTGTGAGGGACTTGCTGCCCTGGGAAACCAACCCCCGAGGACAACTGGGACAAGACTGCGAGGGACAGGGAAGGGCCAGATGGGCCACATCCAGATGTGCAGGTGGGATGGTTATTCCCCACTTGTGGGTGTGCTCTCTTGCCAGCTGGTGCCTTCTCATCCAGGGGAGCTGCCTTGGCCCAGGATGCTGCTGGAGCTGAATCCCAGCCCTGCTCACCTCTGTGGATGTACTGAGCCACCTTGCGGAAATCGTCCTGCCGGAAGCCGCGGGAGGTGAGAGCGGGGGTCCCGAACCGCAGCCCGCTGGGGCGCAGGGCACTGATATCACCTGCACCAGGACAGGGCACACGTGACCAAACCCGGCACCAAAACCACCACACGCGGCATTTCAGCCTGGTTCCCAGTGCCTGGGATGGACTGGGAGCTGGGAGCCCCGTGGGAAGCTCTGCACAGGCCACGGGAGATCCCCAGCACGGGGGGCAGGATACAGCAGAGCTCGTGGGATCCCTCACCGGGGCAGGTGTTCTTGTTGCAGGCGATGGAGCAGATCTCCAGCACCCGCTCGGCCCGGCCGCCGTCTGTGCCTCTGCTGCGCAGGTCCAGGAGGATCAGGTGGTTGTCAGAGCCCCCTGCAAGGAGAGGGGTTTGGTGGGGATGTGGGATTGGGGAAACGCTGCTCCCACGGGAAACATCAGCTAAGAGGCTTGGGATTGCAGCAGGGCCTGCCCCTGGGAACTCGGGCTGCTTCAGAACAGGTGTGTGGATGTCCTGAGGAATCATGCTGGCAGATTGTGCCCTCCTGGCTTGACTTGGACCCCATCCCACTGCCAAGACCCCTCCTCACCTGTGACGATGTCGTAGCCCATCTCCATCAGCGCCTTCGAGAGGGCCTGGCAATTGGCCACCACCTGCTGCTGGTAGGCCTTGAACTCGGGGGTCATGGCCTGGCGCAGCGCCACGGCGATCCCTGTGGGGGGAGGAGGCTGGGGTCAGCTTTTGGGGGACACCAGCACAAGTCATCCTGGAAGCTGAGCAAACTGATGGATCACCCGGCTGCGCTTCGCCGTGGTGTCTGTTGCTGGGGGCCAGAGCCAGGACACCTTTGCCACGCTGGAGCTGTGTGAATACCTGCAATGGCGTGGTTGTGTGGGCCTCCCTGCAGCCCCGGGAAGACCGCCTGGTTGATGAGGCTCTCCAGGTTGTAGAGTGTCTCCTTGCCTGTCTTGGGGTCCACACTGCGGGTGCCTGCGGGAGGGGAGGGCGAGGTCACTCATCAGGAAGCTCCCCAGATGCTCCCAGGATCTCTCTTCCCTCCCTCTTTCCCATCTAGAGCGGGAAGGAGCGCTAACTTGCACCCCCCAGCCCGGGGGCAGCCGGGCACCTTTGCGGTAGAAGATCATGCCGGCCCTGCAGCCCCGCAGGGTCTTGTGGGTGGTGGTGGAGACGACGTCGCAGTGGTCGAAGGGCGAGGGCACCACGCCGGCGGCCACCAGCCCGCTGATGTGGGCCATGTCGGCCATCAGGTAGGCGCCGTTGGCGTCCGCAATCCTGCGCATGCGGGCGTAGTCCAGGTTGCGGGAGTAGCAGCTGACACCTGTGGGGGGATGGGATGAGGAGGGGGCAGGAGCAGATCCACCAGGAATGGGACGGCCCCGCAGCTGCGACAGCACACACGGTGGGTGTGTTGGAGGTCTCCTCCCCGTGCTGCGGCGTCTGTGGGATTACTGGAGTGCTACCCCCAGCCGGGTGTGTCACCAGCGAGGTTGGTACAGGTGTGTCCTTACCTGCTATGATCAGCTTGGGGTGGAAGAGCCGGGCGTTCTCCTCTAGCTGATCGTAGTCGATGTAACCAGTCTTGGGGTTGACCTGGGAGAGAAGAGGAGGGTTCAGCTCTCTTGGTGTGGTGAAGACCAGCTGCAGTGCTGTCCTGCAGGAGGCAGTGCCCAGAGCCTGATGCCAGAACTTTTAACTTTAAGGGGCACCAACACTTATGATGGCCACATCCTGGCTCCAGCTGGAGCAGCTCCCCGTACCTTGTAGGGCATGGACTCGAAGAAGACAGAGGTGGCAGAGATCTTCTTCTTGTCCGTCATAAACCCGTGGGTGAGGTGGCCCCCGTCGGGCAGGTCCAGCCCCATGATCCTGCCGTGGGGCTCCACCAGGGCCGTGTACACCGCAAAGTTCGCGGGGGACCCTGCCGTGAGAGCCCACCACGTGGCTGTGGGTGCTGGGGCACGCAGAGACCGGGGCGACTGTCCTGGCTCTGCTGAGCGCCCCGTTACCTGAGTAGGGCTGGACGTTGACGCCCCACTTCTGGGGGTCGAGCCGGTAGGCCTGCAGGGCTCGCTTCTGGCACAGCCTTTCCAGCTCATCCACGTGCTCCGTCCCGCCGTAGTACCTGTGGGGAAGGATGGGGCAGGGAGTGAAACCAAACTCCTTACCCAGAACGGTCCCTGTGACCAAGATGGGGAGAACCTGGGGTGGTGGCCTGTTTGTGGCAGCCACAGCACGCTTGACCCTGCTGAGATTGTCCCAGGTGTGGCCAAGGACAGAAGCCAGGATGGTGGGATCCCACCCTGGAACAGCTTGGCTGCCAGCACACGGACATCACTTCCTTCCCAGAGGTGAGGCCTGGGAGGGTTTGGGTTGGTGGGACTTGGCCCAGCCCCCCTACCTCTGTCCTGGGTAACCCTCGGAGTATTTGTTGTTCATGCAGGATCCCAGCGCCTCCAGCACCGCTCGGCTTGCAAAGTTCTCGGACGCAATCAGCTCCAGCCCCAGCCTCTGCCGCTGCTTCTCCTTCTTGATGATGCTGTGCACCTTTGGGAGAGGGCAGAAACAGCTTCACCCATGCCAGCTCTGCATGGAGACATGGGAGCTCCACCACAGGGCCTGCACCCTTGGAGGGACAGGTAATGGAGAGGGGCCTGGAAAGGTGCTGATCCCTTCTTGGTGCAGCTTGATCCCATAGACAGGGCACAGAGGATGGCTGGGTTCCAGCAGCTCAACCTTGGCATGTCCCTGGCCTGAGGATTTCAGCGTCCCCATGGCTGCCTGGCTGGGCAGGCTCCAGAAGGGGGGTCTCACCTCCGGGTCGTTGGTGTCGAGTGGCTCCATCACCATCTTGTTATGGGAGGCCCAGAGCTCGGCGCTGGGGAGGCCCTGTGTTGAGTTTGCCATGTTCCTGCTGGCTCTGAGTCACCTGCCAGTGGAGAGGGGAGTCTGTGGGGTCTGTGGGATGGCAGCGGGGCTGTTCCCCATGTGCTGCCTGCTCCCATCCCGCATCTTCCCCGGGAACACAGAGGGACCAGCCATGGGCTGTTGGGTGAGGGAAACACACGAGCTCTGCCTCTGCTTGGCTCCTTGTGATGCCCAGGCCTGGCAGCCCTCTGGCCTGGTTGGTGCCACTGCTGCTCCCAGGGAGGAATAACAGCCCAGCTGCTGCCTTGGCAGAAAACAAAGGATCTTTTTACTCATTAACCCCGCAAGGACAGCGAGGGGCCGTGAGCGGGTTATTAAGCAATCCCCCACGGTTTCCTTGTGCCAAGCTGCCGAAGTCCATCCGCTGTGGGCCTGCTGTGCTGCCCTAGCTGGGCAGGGATGCTCGGCTGAGATCCAGCCCGGGGCTGCACTGGCTGCGTGGGAATCCCCACTGCCAGAGGGGCTTTGCTGGGGAAAGGGCTGCGAGGGAAAGGGCAGAGGGCACCGCTCTGGCCCCGAGCAGGATGGCTGGGTCCTGCCTGTCCCCCCAGTGCATGTCACAGCACCCACTGCTTTTGGCAAACCCATAGAAGGCTCGAGAGGCATAGAGCTCCTGTTCCCCAGTCAGGATGAGAACCCCATGCCCACCCTCGTGGTGGACACCAGTCCAGCCCTGGCAGCTCAGCTGCTGCAGGGACGAGCCCCAGCCCTGAAGCTCCATCCCCACCTGGCTCTGCACCTCCTGTATCCCGGCTCCATCACCTCCCACATCCCTGAGCGGCTCCCGGTGACGAGCCCACCCTGCCCTGATCCAGGGATAGGCGGTGCCTGCCCGGCTCTCAGCCCTGTCCTCCCTCTCCCGCCCCGCACGGCTCCTACCGCCGCTGCACCGATCGCGATCCCGGTTCCTATCCCGATCCCGGTTCCTATCCCGATCCCAGTCGGTGCCGCGCGGGAGCCCGCGCTCTACCATAGCCCGCCCGGCCCCGCCTCCCCCGGGGCGCAGCCAATCAGCGCCGCGCTCCGCCCAGCACGGCGGCGCTCCTGGAGCACCTGGACCAATCAGAGCCGCGCTCCTCCCTCTCCCCGCGCCCAATTGGCCCGCGCCGGGGGCGGGGCCGGTGGAGGGTCCGCACGTGGCGCCCGGGGCGGGGTGACCTTGGGAGGGACCGGGACGGGCGGGACGGGGGGCCCTGCTGGTGTCACCTGCTGGTGTCACCTGTCCTGCCACCCCTCCTGTCACCCACAGCTCCAGCCCTGCCGGCCCTCCACCGCGTGGTGCCTCTCCCCCAGCCCTGGGGTGTTCCCAGTGTCCCACGATCCACGGATGCCTCTCGCTTCCCCCATAAATGGGAGCCCCCCGTACCCTACACCGGGCAGGGAGCAGTTCCGGCCACTCCCAAAGCCCCCCTCCTGGAGACCAAAGCCGATGTGCCAGGCCATGGCAGGGGTTGGGGATGGGACCGCTGTCATGGGGAGCAGAGCTGGCCCTTTCCCCTCACCCTGGCAGGGCAGCCCTGGTGCCCGGAGTGATATCCAGGTGCTCGGGAGAGAGGGAGCTGCCAGGGGATTACTGGCACAGGCAGGAGAGAGGCTGTGCTTCCTGCATCCTTCAAGTCTAAGTTAGTTGGCTGGCCTTGGCCAGCCAGCCCGAGGGAACATGTGCCTGCTGGGGATTCAGGGGTTAAACCAACACACCGCAAATTGAGGAACAACATTAGGGAATAAGCGATCCTACTAAATTCCTCGTGATCCCAAGCCATGGGAAGGCAGCGTGAGTCACTCTGGAGACGAGCAGCAGAAGGGGAGTCAGCCAGGAGGCGAGACCACCCGCTGTGGGCAGAGTGGCCAAGGAACACAGCACAGGGTGAGTCCTGCCAGGACCTGAGAGCTGGGTGAGCAGGAGGGGTGAGGAGAACGAGGGAGCTCACTGGGAGGGTGGTGTTGAGCTCTTTGGAGTGCACCTCCTTGGCAAGAGCTTGGTGAAGGAAGAGTCTGTTACCATAATTGTTACCAGCCTAGATGGGGTTTGCTGTCTTGATTTGTCAGTGGTCATCCAAAGGTGACTTGTCAAGGCAGGGGGATCTGGGTTTCCATGGGATTGCTGCTGTGGGGTGTTGATGGAGGTGTTGCTCTGACAGCACCGACACCAAAACCGGGATTGTTTCTCTGGCTGTGGTGGTTTTTGTGATGTGCAGCTGCAGATGTTATAGAGGAAGACTTTATATTAACGATATATTAATTGATCTGATCTGGCTCTGCACGCACATTTTGTGCTGGGTTGCTCACAAAGATTTCCACCTCTCCTACACCGCAGGAGCCGCAGGTAACAGCGTTGTGTGCTGTTGTGATTTCAGATCCTGGCTTGGAGTGATGGACAGCGTCTCCTCTTCCCCATCCCCCTTCCCTGACAGCTGCCCCACCGAGCTGCCTGAGAATGCCACCGACCAGGACTACTACTCCGGGCTCCAGAAGACCATGCACGTGCTGTCCATGGTGGTGTACGGCATCGCCTGCGTCCTGGGGGTGACGGGCAACGGCCTCGTCATCTGGATCGCCGGCTTCAAGATGAAGAAGACGGTGAACTGCATCTGGTTCCTCAACCTGGCCGTTGCTGACTTCATCTTCACCTTTTTCCTGCCCCTCAGCATCGCCTACACCGCCCTGGGCTTCCACTGGCCGTTTGGGAAGCTGCTGTGCAAGCTGAACAGCACCATCGCCTTCCTCAACATGTTTGCCAGCGTCTTCCTCCTGACCATCATCAGCGTCGACCGCTGCGTTTCCGTGGCCTTTCCCGTCTGGTCTCACAACCGCCGGAGCCCGGAGCTGGCGGCCAGGATTGCCCTGGGAACCTGGGTCCTGGCCCTGCTGCTCAGCTCGCCGTACCTGGTCTTTCGGGACACCGTGGTCAGCTCCAGGAACACCACCAGCTGCTACAACAACTTTGCGCTGTCCGACGACTACTCGTCCGAGGCCACGCGGAGCCTGTGGAGGGTGCGGCACAAAGCCATGATCGTAACGCGCTTCCTGTGCGGGTTCCTCGTCCCTTTCCTGGTGATTCTCATCTGCTACAGCGTCGTGGCTGTCAAGCTGAAAAGAAGGCAGCTGGCCGGCTCTGCGAAGCCCTACAGGATCATCATTGCTGTCACAGCCTCCTTTTTCCTCTGTTATTTCCCCTATCACGTCTTCTCCCTGCTGGAAATATCCAAAAACTCTTCCAGCCATGAGATGAAACTGGCCCTCTACATTGGGATCCCCTTGGTTTCCAGCCTTGCTTTCTTCAACAGCTGCATCAACCCCATCCTGTACGTGTTCGTGGGGCCGGATTTCAAGGAGAAGTTTCGCCAGTCCATCCTGTCCACCTTCGAAGGGGCCTTCAGTGAGGAGTCGGTCCTGGGCAGCCTGAGCAGCCGCAGGAAGTCCAGGTCTGCTTCGGAAGTGGAGGTCCCGAGGGTCTGAGTGTGGAAGGGGCCCTTCCCTCCTCTGCAGGTTCCCTAATTTCAGAGCTCTAGTGGCAGGACTGGGGGCTGTGAAGGGCTGTGCAGGCTAACAAGGTATAATTTGGTGTCTTGGGGGTATCTCAAGCGCACTGTGACGCAATGGAAAGGAAAGAACTCTCTGGAGCTGCAGCAAGGTGGGTTAAAGCAGCAGTGTTTTACTCCTTGGGCCTTTCTCTTTCAAAGAAAGGGTTAAATGCAATGGCTCTGTGTATTTTTGTATGGTGACAGGTCATAGGACACTCATCTTTTCTCTCCCCAGGAAGAACAAATCAGTGGTTTTGCTCCTGTTACTCAGGCTGGTTGTACAGCATAACTGTTTCTGAGCAATGATGGTTTGGGTTTGTGTTTGGCATCTTTCCAGCCCTTAAATAGTGGGGATCTAGTATTTTGAGCTGTTGGTGAATGAACATTAAACCCCAATAAACTTCTCTAAAACATACCCAGCCTGTTGTGTTGCCTGTGGGATAAAACGTGATCCAAGCTGACTGAGCAGGTTCATCTTTGGTAACAGAAGGACTAGATAAAAAGAGTAAATACCCAGAATTTGGAACCAAACCCCTGGCATTAGCAGCAGTTCTCTTGAGTGAAGCAGACAGGACACAGCCTGGGTGTGAGGACTTGCCTGGGGCACTTGGACCACGTGGATCTGATTGCCAGGCCCTGCTTATGGCTTATTGTTGGGTTTCAGACCTTTGGGTACATTTGAAAAACAGTGACTTGGAGGAGAAAGAAGAGCAAGTAGCAGAGGTGAGTCTGGTCAAATTTCACATTTGCAGACTTCCCTGGAGGAAGATGGTGGAGGTTTTCTTCCCAGGCTTCATCAGCTTCTGAAACTCTGAAATTTTTGTGAGTAGAAAATGTTGGTCACGTAGCAGGGAACGGTAGTGTTGAGGTGTTGTCAGTCCCAGCCCCCCCCCCTCAGGGTATCACACCCCCCTCTCCTGCCATGCCCAATTCACCTGTAAAACAGCCCAAGCCACCAATTGTCCTGTTCATCCTGTCAGAAATCTGCCTTGGAGCCTCACTGCTCTGATGGCTGGAAAATCTCTGACTCCCAGCCAGAATATATGAATTTACACGTGCCTCCCTGTTCTGCATGGATGACGTTACCGAGTGAGAGCTGTCACTTGGACATGCTGGGGATTAATTATGGGTCTGCTGGGCCATGCAATATTGAATGAAGGTCGTGATCCTGAAGGCACACATGTACTTAACCTTAAATTCACGCAGAAACCCGCTGAGAACGGGGAATGTAACATGACCATCCATATGTCAAGCTTGAGTGAAGAGGGAGATTTACCCTTTGCCACAAATTGCTGCCTGTCATCCAGATAAAACTGCAATGTTTGCTATGCAGCACGTAACTCCAGGGCTATTTACTTGCTCCTGTGGTGAACTACAGCATTGATTGCCGTGTCAAGGTTGTGCAGACCTGCGTTTGCTCTTTCTGGTTTTCCTTATCTGTTTGCAGATCCCACGTAATTCCTTGTGACAAGAGACTTCACAAGTGCTGGACCAGGACCTCAGACTCCTGTCATGCCTCTCTCCTCATCCTGGCAGCCTTGAGAGTCAGGTTTTGAAGTGCTGACCTGGTTTGTGGTAGGGAAGAAAGCAATTTTCTGGGTCATTTAGAAATCCAAGGTGCGTAAAGATTCCCAAGGGAATCATGATTTGAATGAAGGAGAGTGTTTGGGTGATCCAAGGAATTGCCACTGGAACAGCAGTAGGTAACTAACCTATGGAGCAGGATGTGGTTGACATAGAGATGGATCTGCCTGATCCCTGCCCTTTGTGCCATGGGAAACTGTGCTGACAGAATATGGGCCGGGCTGCCAAGGGACTTGTTTCAAGATAAATCTCCTGTTGTATTGAGTTCTCCTCATGTTCAGACTATCTCATTTACCACAGGGATAATTGTGGTAGTCCCTCATCCCCAAGTAGGAGGCAGGCTGTTCATTCTCTCTGATACTTGCATTTGCCATATGCTTATCCAGAAAGGGCTGAATGAAATAAAAGGGGGAGGAATTCTCCACCCAGCAATCCAGCGAGGCTTTGGCAGCGGTGCCCCCCTCTGACGCAGCTCTGCTCTCAAGGCTCTTTCAGATGCCACGGGGTGGGTGGAACAGCCTGAACCCCCCAGTATTTGCAGTCATTGAGAAAGGTGCTGAACCCGCTGCCCTTGCTGGTGTGAGGCCCTCATTGGTCCCACGGAGGGGCCGATCCCACAGCCCCGCTCCTACAAACAGCGGGTTGGGCCGTGCAGAGCCACTGGAGCACGGGGGGTTCAGGCAGAGCCACTCAGGTGTGGGGGGTTCAGGCTGTGCATGGGGAGCCTTAGCTGAGAGATCAAGCAAGATTTTAGCAAGAATCTAAGCCAGGGATTTCACCAGGAGCTGTTGCTGCCTTGCTTTGGAAGAGAGACTATTGCAGGTGGCTCTGGAGCTGGGAGAACCAGCCGAGGAGGACATGGCACGCGGTAACTCAAGAGGAGAAAGTATTTTCTCCCTGGGACCTGGATGGGAGCATGGAGATAGAAACTGGGCTCAGAATAGTTCAGAGGAGAGAGGGAGGAAGGAGTGGGAGCCTTGAAAGTACCAGCAGCACCATAGTGAATACAAATGAGTGGGAGGGAGACTGCAGCAGGTGAGGAAGCTCTCATTAATGAGACAATAAAAGCCTCTGGGAAGCCCAACAGTCCCCCTGCCTCTCCACTGGTGAGACTTTCCTGGTGAGTAAAATCTTTAAGTGTCCCACTCCTGAGCTTGGGGAATTGATTTGTTAGATAAGGTTAAGGAAAGACAGTGCATGGAGGTCTGAGAGCAGAACCACTTCCACAGCTTGCTGAAATCAGGCAGGAAATAATATGGCAAATTAGAGGATCTGTATTGGTAAAAGGCTTCTCTGGGCAGGAGAGATGTTGGTAATAGTGTGAATAAGTGGTATAGGCTGAGCCTTTCCCAGGTCTGCTCAGCCTTTCTTGGCATAACAGGTGGGTGAGGGTCCCACTCCCAGCACAGGGTTTAACCTGTTCTTCCTGAACCAGGGCTGGTCCTGGCTGGCACAGGCAGACACAGGGGGCTCTTTGCTGGTTACATTTGCTCCTTCCCTGCACCTCTCACAGCCCCTGCTCAGTGTACAGGGCAGGGCCGGTACCAAATTTTTCTTTACACCCCCAAGTTGTGCACCCAAAGCACAGGACCTGCTTTCCTGCACTGAATTCTGCTTTGATTTGCAAAGTTGCTCTGCAGTGACCAACTCGAGCCCTTCCTGTGTGCTCACTGACTGCCTGCACAGGGCAGGATGCCTGGGTGCTCTCTGTAGAGGGGCTGTAGCTCAGTGAGGTAAATGGCAAACCATGCTGGGAGCCAGTGGGTAGGACAGGGAGGAACAGAGAGCACTAACCAGTGTTTGGCACGAACTGCGCAGCTGTTCAAATTGCCTTAAAATGACATGACTTCACTGCCCAGTTCAACCACTTTCGTCTAAATGCTAATCAAAGGGCAAACCACAGCCACAAACATCAGGTGATGGATGTGAACAGGATGTGATGCAGACTTTGCAGGACAGAGCTGCCCACACCCAGCAAAGTGAAGACGGTCTGGGAACCAAGCAGGAGCGGCCATCACTGGCTCTTGTTTCAGGGCAGTGTCTGTCCAAACCCTTGCACCCAGCTCGAGCTGTGTGTCTGCAGGACCGGGTATTCCCACAAACCCCTCATCTCTTTGTTGGGAGGCTGGCTGGAGAGAACCCTGTGTCCTGCTGGAGCTGGTGTGGCAGATATGTTAAACATTACAGGCTGACCCGGAACTGGGAGCACAGTTGGAAACAGGAAAACAAACTGAGCTCGGGGAGTCCTTCAGTCAAAGTTCTGACTCAGGGGAAACAGGACAGAGACAGATGAGTGGGTGTCTGTTTTCTGCAGACAGCCAAGCAGTAATATTTGATAAAGCAATGAGTGCTATCTACAGCCACAGCCCTTCACACAGAGAAGACGTGTTCTCTGCTCCAGGGCCTTTTTTAAGGCACTTTGCTTCTCAGACGTGGGGGATGCTATTTCCAGATCAATCCCAAGACATGATAAAATTACCCCTCCTTCCCTCTGTTCCAAAATGCATTTTATAGCCACTTTGAGTTCTGCCTCCCTAGCTGGGTGATATCCAAGGCAGAATCTTCTGGAAACTGGACTCAGTTGTTCCCCAGGCAGAAAAGCCAAGGGCAGGGGAGCAGGGAGGTGGTGGCCTTTGGGCTGTGCTCAGTGTGGAGGTGTCTGTGCTGCAGAACCTCCCTGAGGGCTCAGAGGGACTGGGTAGGGTAGAGGATGCTTTTGGAATGCCTTGTAAGATCCTTTTTCTGTTGGGGGAGACCAAACCTACTCACAGGCCTCTCTCAGGATCCAATCAGAGCGTTTCTTTGGTGTGCCATGTCTGATAGTTCTCACTGTCAGGTGGTTTGGTAGGTGAGTTTTAATATCCATCATTTTTTAAACAAAAACAACCCCAAACAAACAAACAGGAAAAAAAAGCCAACCTGCCTGAGCAGTGATGGATGGAGCTCAGGAGCCTGGATGACAGCAGCATTTATCTTCTCTCAGGTGATGGATGCAGGCTGTTGTGCAGCCAAGTGCTGGATGAGCAGTGCCCCTCACCTTGGCTGGACTAGGTGTGTATGGGGGGGCTTTTTTTTTGCACATTTCTGCTTGCCAGGGTCACATCTGGATTAAGGACAACAAACCTCGGTGAGCCAGTGTATTCACACCCAGCAGATTTTCAGCATTCCTTAGATGACTGCTAATTGAATCATTGTAAATGAAATAAAATCTGTGTGCTCGTCTTGGAGCAACTGTTGGTTAAACTCTTAGTGTTTGGATAGCATATTGTCAGATTAACAAATCCCTCTCCCTTGGGAGATGAGATTTAAACTCACATTCCTCTGATCAGGAAAACAGAGGTGAGAAATTGAGAAATAGATTATTTTTTTTTTTCCCTAAGAAAACAAAGGCAGTACCGTTATAAAAAGGATCGGAAGACAGGATCTCTTAGTTCCTGATCCTGTGGCTTGCTTGAGCAATGTCAGGAATTCGGGGCAGCACAAATCAAACAGTCAGCAAGTTTTGGGTGCCCTGGGGTATTGAAAAATGCTTCTGGGGAAGGCTGCTAATTGCATTACGGGTCAGTGCTTCACCATGTGTCGTTTCTAGTTGCTCTGCATCAAACTGCTCTGCCCCAGCGGCCTGCAGCGAAACCCTGCGACAGAGACTGATGCCAAGAGAAATCTCCTCTGCTCTGTGAAGAGGCCAACAAAAAGCTCAAAACCGCTTCCCTTTTGTCCTAAAAGCCCTGAAACAAAAGAAGAACCTACTGGGGTCAGTGACCCCGAATCAACTGTGGAAGCAGCAGGCTGGAAACAGGAAAACGTGGACTGGGAACGGTGGGGGTGGCGAGGTGCTGGGAGAGGTCTCTTCTCTTACCCTCCAGTGCAATTTGGAAGGGGCTGCAGGAAAGTCAGAGGATCAGTGCTGCATCTCTCATGAGGGCACAAAGAGGCTGATGGCCTCTCTGCTCACATATTTCAAACAGATGTCTTGGCTTTGTGTGAGCCTGCAAGTGGAGCGCTCGACATCTGGCAGCTGCTCCTGGTTAAATGGCTTCCCCTTCCCCAGCTCCCAGGGCACTGAAAAAAAGCAAAAAGAGGAGGCAATTGATGAAGCCTTGGAATGCGTGAAGCAAGAAGGAATTGTGAAACACAGGGAAAAACACTGAGGTGGAAAATGCAGCTCGTAATGGTTTCAAACTATGAATTTAATGTTGTCCTTTCGCAGGCATGTTTAAGTGAGCCGTTCAGTGGCTTTTCCGCCTCTTTCACATTAAGGCCAGCGTGGACAGAAATACCTGCTGGGATGCTAGGCTTTGCTCCAGTGCACCCTGCAGGCCAAGAATAATCAAGTTTAATTGCTTTTCATGAGAAAAGCCGCAGCAGAAAGTACCTAATTTGTACCTTTATAGTAAATGCTAAAATTCTGATCCATAAAACACTGTTCATCTCGGAAGCATAATTTAAAACAGGTTCTAGCTATGCAGTTGGGGGAAAAACATGATGTTTGGGGTTTTATTTAAAGGAGGGACCTTTATTCGCTCTATGTCTGTGTGGGATGACTGTAACTTCCTCAAAGCAGTGAAAGGACCGTTTTGTCAAGGGTGTCCTGGGACAAAGCTAGTGATTTTGTGTTTGGTTTTGGTTTTTTTTTAAACAGGGTGTTTAAAATAAGAGTCTCACTGCAGACGTCAAAAGAATCTTCATGCAGTTTAATCAATGTGCGTGGCAAGGGGAGTCCTGATTAAAGGGGCTCTGGATTAACGATGTGTGCTGGTGACAGGGAACCGAGACATCACTGATTGTTTCTTTTCCTGGTTTACTTTCCAGAAGTGCCCCTTTCCCTACGAACACTGCTGGGTCTGCTGGCAAAGGCCAGATGGTACCACAGGGAGCAGCAGAGATGGAGAGGATGAGCCACGGCCATGGAGGTGCCCAGAGCAGCGTGGCAGCCGCCCATCCGTCCCTCTGACGGGGCTGCAGTCGTGGGAGCTCCGAAACACGGCACCCTGCGGGCATCCACTCCTTTATTCCATGTGGACTTTGCACCAAGGGCCTTTTTTTGGTGGGTGGGAGCTGAACTGTGGCGTTGTTGTTCAGGTTCCCACACGATCCCAGATGGGGACCCAGAAAGTGCCCTTCTCTTTTGCAGAGAAGGGGCAACGAGGCTCGTGAAGGGGTCTAGAAAACGTGTTTTCTGAGGGAGCTGGGTTTGTTTACCTGGAGAGGGTTTGTTTGAGCCTGGAGGAGGCTCAGGGCAGGATCTCATCGCTCTCCACAACCACCTGAAAGGAGGCTGCAGTGAGGTGGGGACTGGTCTCTTCTACCATGTGATGCAGTGAGGACTAGAGGAAACGGCATTAAGCTGAGAGAGGGGAGATTCAGATCAGATGCCAGAAATTTATTTTTTTTTTTTCACTGTTCGAGTGGTCAGGCATTGGAACGGGGCTGTCCAGGGAGAGGTGGTGGAGCCACCCTATCTGGAGGGTGTTTTCCAGAGACGTCTGGATCTGGCGATGGGCGATATGATTCAGGGGCTACAGTGGCAGTGGCGGGTTTGGCGGTCGGACTGGAAGACCTTCAAGGTCTCTCTCAATCTTGGTGGTTCTGTGATTTTATGATCCTGTTCTAGTACATCTCCCCGCCCTGAGGGGCTGAGGGGGAAGATGGCGCCGAGTCCCCTCAGCGCGGCTCGAGCCCGTGGCGGGAAGGGAAGGGTGGGGGGGGGGGCGTCGCCCCGGGCCCGCCCCTCCCGCCCGCGCTCCCTCCCTCACGCCCCGCCGCCATCTTGCCCGCGGAGCACCGGAGGGGCTGAGCTCCACCGCCGCCTCTGCCTCTCCCTCTGCCTCACCCCCTCCTTCCCCTCCGGCCGGGCCGCCTTCTCCCGGGGCCGGGGGGCCGGAGCCGGCAGGTAAGGCCTTAAGCGAGGGGCCCTCCCGCTCGCTCAGCCCGCCTCAGCTGGCCGTGTGGGCAGGACATCCCCCCTTCCCCACACACGGGGTTCTGCCGCCTGAGGAACGGGCTACGTCGCCCTGCCCTCAGGGGATGGGGACTCTCTCGTGGGCGGGCCCTTTACAGGGCTTCTCGGGCTCCCCGGCAGCCCCTCAGGTGAGGAGGAGCGGCGTGGGGCTGCGATGTGCACTGGCCGCTCCAGGAAAGGAGGGATGGGGTCCGCAGGGACCACAGGGCCTGTGTAGCCCACCTGCAGCAGCTGAAGGACTGTAGGGAAGCATGGGCTGGAAGGGTCCCTTAGCCCAGGGGGATAGGTGAGTGTGGAGGGCCGGGAAAATTCCCTGTGGGGAGATGGGCAAGAGGGTGCAGGTTCCCTCCATCCCACGGGGATCCATTGCTTAGTGCCATGGTTATCCCATACAGTTATTCTTGCCTCTGTTGCTTTCTGTGTGGACATGCTCAGTTCATGGAGGTGTAAAGCCATGTGTACCCAGTAGTTGTTGTGTTCATCGTGGTGTGTCTGTGTAACTGTGTGCAGCCCAAAAGGCAGGGCAGGAGTTGGTGCTGCAGCCTCTGCGGTGCCTGTGTTCTCCCACACCTTGCCCACCTCAAACCAGAGGGTTTTGGTCCCGCGTACCCATGTGGAGTCACGTCTTTGCACATTCTAATAAAGTTCTGTCAGCTTGCTGTCATCCCAACACCGGTTTCAAGGTTGGTTACTCTTTAAATGCAACTTCCCACACACACCGTGGCCCACTTGTAGCTGCTGAAGTACAACCACAAGAAAGTCCTTGAGCTAAAGGTTATGTGAAGAGCAACGTTCAGTGTTGCTGAATCCATCAGTATCTTATGATGGGGTAAAATGCACCTCGAGCAATAATTGGGAACAGCAACGCTTGTCTTTCAGCAGATCTCTTAATGCTTCTCGTTCCCCTAATCCATGGAACGAAGAAGACACGCAATTGGAAAAAAATAACTACCTTCACTATATGAATGCTTTTAGTAACAGGGAGAGTTGTATCCACGTGGTTCCCACACAAAGCTCTCAGGTGGTGTTCTGAGACCTTGAAAGCGTTTCTAGTCCGTGCCTTCTTTGGAGCCGAGGTGGATCTTGAACACTGTTATGAATATTTGATGGGTGATGGCCATTAGTTAACAGCTGGGAGTTGCAGAGAGTAGCTGAGCAGCAGAACAGAGAAACACTAGCTAAGAGTTAGGTTTATCCTTAAATTGTTGGGCACTTGGTTTGGAAGGGATACAGGTCTGGCTTTTGAGGTGTGGGGGGCTCACCTGGTTCTAGTGGAGTGAACCATCCAGGTGTTCTGAGGCTGAAATAATTGCTGTTTGTGCTCACTGTCTGCACATTTTGGAGGTTCTGATGACAGGCAGGTTTTCATTCACAGCAGCTGAGCCGAGCTCAGCCTGGGCATCAAGAGATTTGTTGTTAGGGAGTTCCTGGCTTGACTCTGGCTCTTCGTGAGAGTGAATCAGGTTCCTCTGTGACAAAATCAACCTGAGCAAGAGAATGTCTCATTGCAAAGATGAGATAAAGAGTTTTTTTATAGAGCCAGCCAGCTGTCCCTCTAATACAAAAATGGTTGTTTTTTTTCTTTTAGTTGCTATTTTGGAGTACTTAATAGTTGATAAACCATCAACTTACATATGACTATTAGATAATTATGTTTCTTAGCAGAGAGGTGTTTATCAGGAAAGAAGTTACTGATTTATCTGTAACTTCTTTCATAATATTTCATAAATATTGGAAATATTTAATATTTCCAATCCTCTACATAATGCCAAAATGGGTGATGAAGGATTATATTTCTTAAACAGAAGTGACTGAAGTGCAGTAGCCCAGGACTTTTTGAGTTGAATTCTACTTTGGTCTCTCAGGGGCTGCTGGACAATGTCATTTTTTTTTTTTTTAATTTTTTAAATTTTATTTGACTAAAATATTACAGCAGAAGAAGTCAGGAAAATGTAATTTACAAAGAGTAATAAAAAGATGGAAGCCCATCAAATCCTTGGCGGGATTAGTGGGTTGTGCCTTTATTTGAAACAAAAAAAAAAAATTGTATTGATTTCCTCGTGATATTTTTCTCCTGTTTTCACAGGAGAATTATTAATCTCAAAGAATGACAGCAGCTGCTTCAGCAAGTGGATTCATTGTGCAAGAGGTCATTATTTACAGCTGCCAGCTTTATTGAACTCTTCCTTACGTTTCATCCCTATTTGTAAGTTTATCATTTATTACAAAGCGATGAAAAGAGACCCAGCTATGGAAACAGACTCTTCTAGGCAGGACCCAGGAGCTCTGTTCAGCTCCATTCCGCCCCTGACTGGCTTTGTGGTCTTGGAAAAGTCAATAAACTTTGCTCAGTTCTGGAAAACGAGCTGGACAAGCTGATGGAAAAGAGGATCTCTGTTGTTAGATGATAACCTGAGGAAAACAGCTCAAAATAGGGAAAAACCTGTTGAAGTTAGGAGGTTTTCAGGGGGGATTTTTGGAGAGCTCTAGGGAAGCTGTTAAAGTGGGGAAAACAAGGACTAAGGATACTGGAAAATACAGGCTCATGGGAAATTCTTCACTTTCTAAACAGGGAAAATTTGTTTCTTGTTTTTAACATTGTGGCTCTAACTGACCTTTTATCTCTTGCAGTCTTGTAGAAGTGGAAAAACAACTTAGGGTTGATGTTTTGTGTGTCATCAACTGAATTTGGGGCCATCATGAATATCACCAAGGGTGGGCTGGTGCTGTTTTCAGCTAATTCCAATTCGTCGTGCATGGAACTGTCCAAGAGGATTGCTGAGTAAGTACAGTCTTATTTTATTAATTCTGATTTCTCTGTTTAAGGAAAATTACATAGGAAAAGTACCATGGTTTGCAAGAGCCTGGAATGCAGAAACTGTTGCATTGTGGGATTTGCATCTGTTTTGTCCTTCCTTTCCCCATATTGACTTCTCCTTGTCTTCTGCTCTGCAGGCGCTTGGGAGTGGAGATGGGGAAGGTTCAGGTTTATCAAGAGCCAAACAGAGGTGAGCATTTAATTAGCAAAACTAGAACTGTTTGTGCATGTGTTGGCTCCCCTTTTCTTAGACTCTTGTTGAGTTTTGCTATTGCAAATATGACATCTTTTTCTTCTTGGCAGAAACAAGAGTGCAGATTCAGGAGTCTGTGAGAGGAAAGGATGTATTTATCATCCAGACAGTTTCCAAGTGAGTAACTGTTTAAAGACCCTTTGCTGGCATTTGACATGGGCTGTCCATAGGAATGCATCTAGTTTGAATTTTAGTCCTCTCTTATGTATGTGATACAGTGTAATAAGCTTAGAGTAACTAGACAGAGTCTTTTCTTTGTTGTTATTTGTCTTGGTTTTTTTTTTTTTTTTTTGGCATAAAGAAACTTCTATTTTAATTTTAAGTGAATATATCAATGAAATATTCCCCTGGGTCCCTGCATTCTTTCCCTAAGTGTATTCTTTTCCTTATGTCATTCTCTTTAAATTTTTCCCTCTTCAGTTGCCAATCTATAGCTCTATCACAAAGCTGTAAATGTAGGAGGAAAATTTCCTGGGCAGTGTGTCCCACGATTCAGGAAACAGCATCTTTTCAGTGAACTTTACAAATGCTAAGACTCTTTCTTGAATGGCAGCAGAAATAATAGATCTTAGTTGATGATCGCTTCTCTTAGAGAACAGATGCTGACTGTTAAGTATTGAGCCTGCTCTTGGCTTAACAAGAGAAGAATATGTTGTAAAGTACAAAATATTTTTTTTTAAAAGCATATCTATATGGAAAAATACATATAATTTGTTTTGTGGACAATAGAAAGCGATATTGGGGGTAAATTATGGACTACTTTTTACAAGAACACTGTCCAACAAAAACTGCTGAATTGTCCAAAACGGCTGAGGGAAAAAAGTAAAGAAGTGTAATTCTGGTGAAGAACTCAAATGCTGGGCCCAGGGCAGTTGCCATCCTGAAGTGCAGAGCTGGAAGCTCAGTGAGGTTGGCTCAGTCACCATTCTTTGAGTTCCCCTGGCATGAAATTCCTGGGATGGGTATAAATGCTGTGCCAAACACAGGATCTTTGTGCTCGGGGTGCAGAAGCGGCTGTTTCTCGTTGCAGGGATGTGAATACCACGATCATGGAGCTGCTGATCATGGTGTATGCCTGTAAAACCTCCTGTGCCAAAAGCATCATTGGGGTGATCCCCTACTTCCCCTACAGCAAACAGTGCAAGATGAGGAAAAGGGGCTCCATTGTCTCCAAGTTACTGGCCTCGATGATGTGCAAAGCTGGTAAGAGTGGGGGCTGTTCTGAAATTCTCAGGGCAAGGGGGGTTCCTGCTCTCACCTTCCAGGTTTAGAGAGGTCCGTGCACAGATTGAGACTGTTTAAAAATAACTGCCAAGTTTTTCATGTGTTTAAAACCCACATGAAAAAGAGAATGTAATTAGAAACGTTTCTGAACGGTGAGTTCATAAAAAACCCAAACTTGAAGCAGCCATTTTACACTGAGTCCTACTGAGTTGGCAGAATGAGTGTGCTGGGCTCAGCTGCTGTGGTATCCCATCTCTTAATACCATTCTTTATGTTTCTAACACTCTTGAACAGTTGTGCATTGTCATTTCTGGCCTGTTTTTTACCTGCTGGATGAATGCACTTTGTCCTTTACGTTTGAGACGATGTGGGAGAATGAGACTATTCATTTCCACAGCCTTCAGCACATTTTCTGCTCCTTTTCTTTTGCTCCCATCCCTGGGAAAAATATAGGCATTCATAACAGACTCAGTGTGAGCTGGTTTGTTATTTTGAGAGAAGTGGGTTTTGATGTTTAGGAGTTGGGCCCCTTTTCCAGGAGTTCGGGACTGCAGTGAGCCAGGGTCTGTGCCACAGGACAAATGAGTGCTTCCATTTTGTCCCGTGGAGAAGGATCTTTACCTGCCTCAGTGTGGCACTACTGAGCCACTTATGAGGAGTGTTCTGAGCTTCTTGGAAAAAAAACACTGTAGAAGTCTCAAAACATGTTAATGCCCGTGTGCTTAGGAGGGACGTGGTTAATTTGTTATGTACTTTCACTGAGAGTTATGTTCTTGTGCAGCTTGGAGATTTTCTGGACAAGCTTCAGTGAAACTTAGAACAAGACAGTCTTTATTTTTCTTTCTTCCTTTTCTTGATGTGCTTCTCTCTCTGTCTTGTTCCTTGTTTTGTTTTTTTTTAAGGACTAACTCACCTTATTACCATGGATCTCCATCAGAAGGAAATTCAGGGCTTCTTCAACATTCCAGTTGATAACTTGAGAGCCTCCCCATTTTTGCTGCAGTACATCCAAGAAGAGGTGAGGAAGGCCTGCTGTTACAGTTGCTTTTTTTAAATTACCTTTTCTGTCATGTCTCAAGGCATCTGAAACAAATTCCTCTGAAAAGATTAACTCTTCAAACCGAACTTTAAGGGGAAAGGATCAGTTTGGGGCAGGGAATGGTGTTGGGGCAGTTGATTATTTTCTTCCCCACGTGCTTAACATTTACTTCCATGGAGAGCTGGTGTTTTTTTTCCCCGTGCAGCAATGCTGCTCTGCCTTCTGAGATATATTCCCCTAATACTGAAAAAAAAAAAAAATTTAGAATTTCTATGCTCTTGATGTCCTCTTCCCTTCCTGTTCCCACTTTCCTTGACGTTTATCGGATGGAGTGCTTGTGTGGGTGTAATGAATGTCTGATGATAACAGCCACTTTGGGAATTGTAAACTAGGAGAGAGGGCCTATTGATCACGCTCTGAGAGCAAGCCCAAGTGATTTCTTGTGTGGAAATCTCACCCACTGTTAGTTCAGCGTGTCTTGACTTGAGCAGCTTAACTTGGGGCGTTCTGAGCTTCCATTTCTCCATCTTATTTTTACAAGTGCTTTGAGAAGGGCTACTTGGTGGATTCATCCGTACAAATTGTGCAAAGGATAATTGTAGGTATAAGATACACGTTAAGCCTCTGACTAATGATAATTTGGAATAAAGCAAATGCTTTCTTCCTGGTGAGAGAAAAGGTTGAGCTCACTCTTACTTTTGGTTCCAAGCTATTTTTTTTAATAGAGATATGAATGCCCCAATTTAACAACCAAAACAAAACATGCCCCACCCCCCTAAGAAAACCCAAACCCACATGATTTTGTTATGACAGTGTTAAAATCTGTTTGGGGGATCAGTTACCATTTGAAACTCTCTTTATTTATTTCTTTGGGTTAACAGAGTCAAAGAGGGTGGCAGAACAAAACCCCAGGCTCTGGCTTTGCCACAGTCATTCATCTTGTGTTCCAGGGGAGAAGTGTTGCACATTGTAAGGACTTCCTAAGTTAAAAAAAGAGTGGAAAACCAAGTTATGCAGAAACAAGAGAGGTTGTGCCTTTATATGTTGCTACAGTGTGTGGTTTATAGTCGACAGCAAGATTGTGGTCCTGGTTTGGTCTTGAAGCACGTTTTGATTCATGAGCTTTTAATGGCTTACTAGGAATTGTTGCAGCTTTGGGTCTGGCGCTGCTGTGCAGTCTAACAAATGAACATTTACAGAGGGAATCTGAAGGATGTGCAGAGAAGTCTTAAAAAACACTTTCAGTTCATTCCTCTGCTCGTCCATGAGGGGACTTGTTAAAACTAGAGTTGACTGACTGGATCTGATCACTTGGGATCTACACTGGCAAGTGCCTTGACCAGCCAGGTCATTTACAGTATCTTAAAACTGTGATCCAGTGCTGCTCAGGAGGAATTCAGTATTCATCCCACTCAGTGTTGTGGGATGAAGACAGTCCAATCAGTGAAATTCATGTGACATGAAAATAATTTGTTGGGTTTCCTCCGTATTGCTTAGAAAATGTTGGGTACTTGGTGTCTTCTCTTTCCTTTGCGTACAAGTTAATCCCAGAGTGATGTAGCTCTTTGTTACAAGGAGTTGTTGATATCTTGCTGCCTTGTGGATGACATTTCTGGCTTTCTGACTTCATTTTTGAAGAGCTGAGAGAACAAATTTGGTAATTTGGCAGGGGAAAAATGAGGCAATGGTGTCTGAACAAGATCAAAGCCTTTATTATGTCGAGTGACAGGCCCTGCCTTGTCCATACCTTCCGTCATGTTAATCTTTGTAGCCTCTTGTATAACAAAGTGTTTGTGAAGGACAGAACATGCTGAATTCCCAGTGTTAGAGGTGGAGTTGGTAACATTGTGGGTTGTTAACGTTGCCTGACAACGTCCTCAGGGAAGTTCTTGTTTTCAGTCGATTAGGTCCTTGCCCAAATTTTTTTTCTTTCCCGTGCTCGTTTCGGGGAGAGCTTTTGGAAATGCTCAGCCTGTGCAGTTTGTGTGTTTGAGGAAAAGATTGTACCTTATCTGTGTTTGCAGGAAACCCAGTTGTTTCTGTGCTCTGAAACAGGTATTTGACATCTTGACAGCAAGGTGGTGAGCAGCATGGCAGGGTGCCAGCCCCCCAAATTTGTGAAATGACATCTGTAACAGATCAGTCTGCAGGTCCCTTAACACTGGGAGTCTGAGGATGGGCCTGCTCTGTAGGACTTTGCTTGGCTGAGGACTGGAGAGAAGGCCAGGCAGGTTCTCTTTCAGCTGCTCTCCACAGAGATGGATCATCCCAGGGAAGCACAGTGAAGGAAAATCCTGAGTTGGCAAGGAATGGGGTAAGATGAGATATTAGAGAGAGCACAGGATACTGTGGAAAGGAGGAGTGGAAGTGTGAACAGTGGAAGACTTCAGAAGTTACAGACAAGGCAAGATAAGTCTGTAGAGTCACTGTTTGCAGGGAAAATAGAGATGAGGATAAGAAAGTTTTGAGAGATGGGGACTAAAATAGTGGTTAAACGGAGAGCAGGAGTCTGGAGTGAAAAACCAGTGTGAGAGTGGGGCAGGGGCAGCAAACTGAGGAGCAGGTTGTGTTTGTGAAACGTGACTGAAGTCCCTGTCAAAGCTCAGAAGGAAACCCAGACTTCCTGGCCTTCTCCCTCTGGTGCTGTTGAGGTTTGCAGCAGCATCTCCTCACGCTGGTCAGTGTGGGGAACAGTTTGCAGCACTGTGAGACTGTGACTCCAGGAGAGTGCAGTGAACATGGAACTTTTATCCCTTCTGATTGTCCATAGAAATGGTGTTTTGTGGTGGAGAGGTGTGACAGTTCTCGGTGTGCTCTGTAAAGCAATAGGAAACGGGTGAAATGCTGTTTTCAAGCGATGAAAGACAATTAAGGTTGAACAGGAAACTTTAATTTTGATGGTTTCCTGTTTCTTTCAACACTTGTCTGCCTAGCCCTGACGTTCTAAAGCAGTTACTTTTCTGTAATCTGTACTATAACATGGGGGTTATGAAAGGTACAGTTCCAATATCTGAATTGTCTAAATACCTGTTTTTACTGAGCTGTCAACTCTGATCACTTACCATGAATTCCTGAGGTTGCTTTCTTAGGTGAAAATGTTGGACGCTTAAAATTCTTCTGGCAAAATAAAAGTTCTCTGATTCTTACTGAGTTTAAAATTTGTCTGAAGATATGAAGTGGACATTGCTATCTGTTATTTACTACAGATACCAGACTACAGGAATGCTGTAATTGTGGCCAAATCTCCTGCGTCTGCAAAGAGGTGGGTAAGATCTGCTCTCTTGCCTTAGAGCAGGAAATCTCTGTCGGGATTTTGTTCTTAGGACCCAGTGAAGGACAGATATCCAATAATTAGAAGATGCAGCCTTCAAACCCCTCCCAGTTCTGCCTTGTCAGCTGTGTAGTTTTTACATCATCGCTGTAATCACAATAAGTCTAAGGAGAGTTAAGAAAACAAACAAGGAGAGTTAAAAAAACAAACAAGAGGATGAGGTAAATCAATGCAGTGCTCATGATAAAGAAGGTTTTTAATCATGTCATATTTGTGTGCATTTACATTATAAAATTCCTGCTGTAATTGAAGAAAAATGGCTGGAAATGTAATGCCATTAATCCGAGGGGATTTCTTAATGTGAGCATAACTATAAGAACATGGTTGATCAGATCCTAAATGCAGATGGTGAAACAGGATTTGATATTCGAGAAGATTCTGATTGTGAAGTCCTTGTGGTTGAATGACTGTTCTTAATCCATGCAGCTTTTTAGTTGACTGTTCCCAAACTCTCTGGAATTACACTGCTGTCAGCAGGTGCTGTAAGAGCTGGACAATGGTTTTAAGAGATGCTGTTATTCGCTGTGGTGACAAACCAAGAGTTTGTTGAAGAGTTATTTAGACTTTTGTGCCAAGGAATTTGTGATACTTTGTGTTTTTGTTATTTTATGTAGCAATTCAACTTGTGTCATCTTTGTTCTCCAGCAGTACTTTTTGTGATTTCTTTTGTTTTGGCCACTCATTTTCCATTTGTTCCTCTCCCATTTCTTTTCCACGGTGTCAGTGTTGCCGCTTGGGTGTAGACAGGCTTTTGTTGAAGCATTTTAACACTCACCCAGTAATTGTCGATGGATGCCAACAAATAATCTGTTAAAACTGACCAGACAGAGGAGTTGCCCACACAGGGATTTGGGGAGGAGATGTTCCCACAGCTGTGTTGTTAAACGTCTTCATGTGGACCTACGAGCTTTCAAGGGCAGTATTTGAAGAGGTGCATTGTACTGGGGAAAGGGTGATTGGACATTTCAGCCTAATCCAGGCTGAAAACAATCCAGGAAAATACTTGTGATGAATGCCTGCTCGTGAAAAAGAACCTGTGCTTGGTGGAGCTCAGAATGTTTCTGCGGTTTCTGAGCTCACTGGAAAATTAATAAATTATTTTGCTCTTACTTTGAACTTTGTTCAGTTTAATATTGCATTTTAATGTAATTATTATGTTTTTTTTATTGATAGGATTATGCCTGCTAAGTCATAACTCTAAATGTTTGGAATAATAATTACCTCCAATTAACTACTTGCAAGAATATTGTAACTGTGTGATAACCACAGGGTGGAAGATTTTTAATTAACTGAGTATCATGATGGGCAAATTATTCTCTGGACTCTGGATTGTTTGGATAGTGAAACAAGGCTTAAGGATAGAGGAGGTGATTCAGGCACAGGTCTGAGGTGCTGATGGTAGAGCAGACTGACTCAGTTTAGATGTGCTGGATTCACTTGGACCAGTGGAGGTGAGATGGGGTGGCTTGGGCAGGATCCCAAACTTTGGGTGTGCAAGGTGGGATAGATGTGCTAATTCACCCTTGCTGCTATCCAGTATCTGGGATACAAGCACTGTCTGTGAATTCCTGTTCTCCTGGCTCTCTGCCTTCCCCACTCCCCCAGCTAACCTCACACTTCTTTCCAGAAATTCCTAATTTTAGTCAAAGAAATGCTGCGCTGTGAAGGAACTTTTATGTCAGCTAATAATAAAATCCAGGCTGTTCAACTTGAAGTGTGGTTTGCCAGGCAGAGTGATCGTCTGGATCCCTCTTTTCCACAGGGTATCTCAGGTTGTGTCAGCAGGTCAGGGATATTGTCTTTATTTAGTGCTAAAAATAAATAGGTGAACACTTTTTTTCATGTGAATATTTTTTTTTCCTATTAAATGTAGACAATCCAGACATCAAGACTGTTCGTGGTTACCGTTAGATGAGACCTCCTAAAGCACTGGGATCCCAAGGATGCTGAAGGCTAGGGAATGGTTTTTGGCTGTTGGGCAAAGCAGAAGGGACTAATCAGAATGATGTGACTTGCAACATTTATCCCGTTGCCTCAAGGCCCATTTGGTCACTTCCAGGCTTGTTCTGACTCACAAACCTGATGGAGTCAAGATATTAAGGGGCAAGTGGTTCCTTCCGTGTGTGTTCTCCTAAAATTTTAGGATCATTCCATTTTCCTCTGAAACGCTAGAAATAAAACAGAAATAGGTTAGGATTGTATGCAGGTGAATGATTTTAAATTTAACACAGCCCTGGTGTTTTTGAACCCTCTCCCTGCAGGGCACAGTCGTTTGCCGAGCGCCTGCGGTTGGGAATCGCTGTGATCCACGGGGAAGCCCAGGACGCAGAGTCTGACATGGTGGATGGTCGGCACTCGCCACCTACAGCCAAATACGTAGCTGCGATTCACCCCAGTCTGGAGATCCCCAGTAAGTAAGTGTGTGTGGGAAAGTGTTACCTGGCCTTTTTTTTGGAGGGGGGAATGGCGCTGGCAGTGATGGACCATCAGAAAAGAACTGGTGGTGTCTGCCAGTCACTTTGTTTCTCTGCTAAAATTGAGAATTCATTGAATTGGTTAACAATTTGAGTGTCAATGAATGGAGTTAATATTTTAACTAAACTGAAAAAGATCATTTATGTATTAAAATCCTGCTGATTTTCCCAGTAATGCTGTTGAAATAGTTGTTCATCCATGTCTCTCTCTTAACGGTGGTGACCCAGCAGACATTTCCATTATTAAAGTAAATCATGTTACTTTTCTCTTTTCTTTCTCCTTTCTACCTCTCTAAACCCATTTGCCCTTAACCAGTGCTGATTCCCAAGGAAAAGCCACCCATCACAGTTGTTGGAGATGTGGGAGGAAGAATAGCTATCATCGTGGTAAGATGTCCTCACTTCTCATCAATGAGATTAAACATGTTTAAGTTGAATAAATCAAGTAAATATTCTGTATCAGCCATTGACCTTGGGTTGCTGGTGAGCTTGTGATTCCATGGGCTGGATTGAGCACACTGTGAAGGGATCCACGCTGAAAAGCAGAGTTTGGACCTTGTTTCCATGAGCAGGGCAGGTGAAACTTCGTTCAGTGCTTACCTGAGGGTGAGGGGTGTCAGGAGCACGTCAGAGAAGGGGAAGTCACTGCGTTTCTGTCCATGAGTTTTAGCGAGCAGGGATGATGGACGTGGACCTGTTGGAGCAAGTCTAGAGACTGATTAGAGGGATGGAGCTCCTCTGGTGTGAGGAAAGGCTGAGAGAATTGGGATTGTTCAGCCTGGAGAGGAGAAGGCTCGGGGTGACCAAACTGTGGCCTTCCAGGGCCTGAAGGAGCTGACAAGAGAGATGGAGAAGGACTATTTACAAGGGCCTGGAGTGACAGGACAAGGGGAATGGCTTTAAGCTGACAGAGTGGGGTTAGATTAGATATTAGGAAAATATTCTTCCCTGGGAGGGTGGGGAGGCCCTGGCACAGGTTACCAGAGAAGCTGTGGCTGCCCCATCCCTGCAAGTGTCCAAGGCCAGGTTGGATGGGGCTTGGAGCAACCTGGAATACTGGAAGGTGTCCCTGCCCATGGCAGGGGGTGGAACTGGGTGATCTTTAAGATCTCTTCCAACCCAGACAATTCCATAATTGTGTGATTCAGTCGTGGCGTCCCTAAAGCAGAGTGTTATCTCTGGGCTTGTCATAAGAAAGGGCAATTTTCTGATAGCCTGGGTTCTGTTGTACTTGCTCAGGCTGCCCTGTCAGTCTGAGTGCTGCGTGACCTGTGTGAGGCCTTGGTGACTCGGTGGTATTTTGGCAGGATGACATCATCGATGACGTCGACAGCTTCCTGGCTGCGGCCGAGACCCTCAAGGAGAGGGGGGCTTACAAGATCTTTGTCATGGCCACCCACGGGCTCTTGTCTTCAGACGCTCCCCGGCTGATCGAGGAGTCTGCCATCGATGAGGTGAGTGTGGGTTCTGAATCCTGATCAAATGATTGGGTTGTGTTTTTTTTTTTTTTTTTTAAGGAAACATCTCCATGTCCTTGAGCTATAGCAGGAGAGGGAAACGTGGGAAGTGGTGAGATGCTGGACTGCTGGTGTCAGCGGAGCTTTCCCCTCAGCGTGGGGGATATTTTTATACCTTCCACTGGCCCTGTGTGGCAGAATGGAAGGAAGGAAGGACAGTGCCATTAGTATCCATGGCCACGTGTGGCTTTTCCTAGGATTTTGACCCTGAGATTAATGTCAAATCTTACCAGCAATGGTGGCTTGATAGGATCTGTGAAACTCCCTTTCACGCTTCCAATAGGGAAGGTGGAAAACATAATGGAGCTACTTCCTCCTGATCGTTTTTTTCTCCCTGTAGGTGGTTGTCACAAACACAATTCCACACGAAATACAGAAACTCCAGTGCCCTAAAATCAAGACTGTGGATATCAGCATGATCCTCTCGGAAGCCATTCGCAGGATCCACAACGGGGAGTCCATGTCGTACCTTTTCAGGAATATAGGACTGGATGATTAATGCTTCTTACTCTAAAGAATCACCCCGGGCCAAACTGGAAGCGAACAGAGAACGAGCTGTGAAGCATCGTGCTTACCTTAATCTTTCCATTGAGCCACTTCTTGTTTTCTCTTGGTTTAAGTATCAAGGTAGAACAGTTTTGAAGAGCTTTTTTTTTTTTTTTCTTTTTTTTCTTTGCAGGGTTTTTGGTGGTTTTTTTTTTTCGGGGAAGGGTTGGGGTGGGTGGGAATAAACATTTTACAAAAAAAAAACTGTTCTAGTTGCTTTTAGGTTAGTTGCACTATACACGATGGAAAAATCCCACAAAACACTTGAGGCAAGAAATTGGCTTCTAAATTAAGCATTCCTTTTCCAAAGCTGCTTGCTACAAGTGCTTTAAACGATAACAAAATGAAGTGACTGTATAATATTTGCATTCTGAAAGCCAAAAAGGTTGTACTGTTGTACGCAGTTCAGTGATTTTGTAGGAGTGCTTTTATAGAAAAGCATATGGAATATGCACCTGTATTTATTTTCTGCGATAAAGAATAAAGACTTGTTTTGTGTGAGCTTTCTAAAAATGTTCATGTGATGCTCCCTTGTCTTCCAAACTCTGTCCCCTTAAATACTGGCAGGTGTTGCAGCTGGATATCCAGGAGCAACAGGGACTTGAAACTGGCACAGGTTGCCCAGAGAAGCTGTGGCTGCCCCATCCCTGGAAGTGTCCAAGGGCAGATTGGAGCATCCTGAGTTAATGGAAGGGTTAATTCCTCCCCCCATGGCAGGGGGGAGGAATCTTTAAGATCCCTTCCAACCCAAACCATTCAGTGATTCTGTGACTTGGAATATTGTGGGGAGTGGAAATTCAAGCTGGTAAAATCCAAATCAGCTCATCACAGGTAAACTGGGTTTTTCTGAGGTTTCTTGCTTGGCCTGAATGCGTGGATGAGTTAAAAAAATCACTCTGTAGTGCAGAGCTGAACTTGTTCAGGTTTGTTTTCCCGACCATCCCTGGGCAGGTGTGGGTGGAATGGCCGGGCAGCTTCCAGAAGGCTTCCAGTCCCAGAGACTTGAAGTTCCTCACCTGTTGCTGAAAGAACAGAGGTGGAATTTAGAGCATTTAGAGGTGGTTTGGTTTAATCTCCCCATCGTGTCCTACAAATGAGTATAAAACTTTTGGCGTGTTCACAAGCGAAAATTAACCTTTGTTGACACCAATTCTCTGCTCGAGACAAACTTCCAAGGGCTTTGGGAGGGTTCATTGACTTCTGAGGATAGAAGCAGGTGTTTTCCTTAATATTAATGGATACACCAGGCTGATGTATTCGCACTTGTCAGTCCTTTGGATGTGTTAATGTGGGTCACATTCCAGCGGGGCAGCGAGGGGGAAGGTCGGCTCCTCTCCCGGAGCTGCTCCTGCTGCTGCGGCGGCTCCTTCAAAGGGAGGAGGAACGCTGAGCTGAGCTGACTCTATGACGGGCACATTAGTTGCACTGTGTTTATTTTATTAGTGAGACCTTGTGGAAGCGTGCTGCCACTTGGGAATGAGCCAGCAAACTGATGGCTAAATACCCCAAAAACGTGGAATTCAGAGGTGGTTTCCTGTGTCTGTTCCGTGTTGGCCTTTAGGGAATAACAATGTCTTCCTTTCTCCACAGCTCCCTGAAAGGAGAGTGCAGACAGTTGGTGGTCTTTCCTCCCAGGTAACAAGTGACAGGACAAGAGGAAACGGCCTCAAGTTGCACCAGGAGAGGTTTAGTTTGGATATTGGAAAAAATTTCTTCACGGGAAGGGTTGTCAGGTGTTGGAACAGGCTGCCCAGGGCAGTGGTGGAGGGATTTAAAAGCTGTATGTAGATGTGGCACTTGGGGATGTGGTTTTAGTGGTGACACGGGAGTGCTGGGTTAATGGTTGGACTGGATGATCTTGGGGGGGGCTTTCCCAGCCTAAATGATTCCAGGATTTGTGATCCCCTCTGGGAGGGTTTCTCCTGGTCAGCCCTCGCTGCTGTTCACCCAACTCCTGTGTTCAGTCACTTCTCTAACACAGCAAACCCCCAGCCTTGCCTCGTTTCATGCAAAGCAGTTCTGGTATTGATGAGACCTCAAGAATTCGGGGACAAACTGCATCCATCAGGCTGGATTGCTGGTCCTTTGGCTTTTCACTGGAGTGGTGGGGAAGGAGCGAAGCCTGTACAGCATCAGTGGGATGTTTTTTGTACCTGTTCATTTACGAGGCACCCAAAATTGAGATGTTTCAGCTCCTGGGGGAACAGAGGGGCAGGAGGCAGCAGAGCCCATGCTGCCCACCCGGGCACCTTTGGAAGGGCAATTCCTGCTGCCAGGTTGATTAATGATAAATGCCCTCGGGCTGCTGACGAGTTACTGATTGAGTGAGGATGAAGCAGGAGGCAGAGGGATGATGGAGAGCAATTCCACTGCTGGAGCCGTTCCCCCCTCGCAGCAGTTCAACCTTGCTGACCTTGTTGTGGTAGTGGCTTATTTTTCCCTAAACGTTGGCGTGGGAATATGGGTAAGAGTCTTTTTTTCTCTTATTCATTTCTTCTTTCTTGTTTGAATGGTGGGGTTTTTTCAGGGCTGGCTTTTCAGTGAAAGCCTCCATTATTTTCTTGCAGTTTTCACTTGTGTATTTTGTGTGTCGTGCTGGGGGGAGCCAGGCTGGGAGAGCTGGAGGGGGTTTACCTGGAGAAGAGAAGGCTCCAGGGAGACCTGAGAGCCCCTTGCAGAGCCTAAAGGGACTCCAGGAGAGCTGGAGAGGGACTTTGGATGAGGGGGAACTGCTTCAAACTGGCAGAGAGCAGGGTTAGATGGGATATTGGGAAGAAATTCTTCCCTGTGAGGGGGTGAGGCAAAGGTTGCCCAGAGAAGCTGTGGCTGCCCCATCCCTGGAAGCGTCCAAGGCCAGGTTGGATGGGGCTTGGAGCAACCTGGGCTACTGGAAGGGGGGATGGAATAAGATGACCTTTAAGGTCCCTTCCAACCCAAACCATTCTGGGATTCTGTGGTTTGCTCTGCCCCTTTCAGCCCCTATAAAAGGCTCCTATAGCCTGGGAACAAGGTGGAATCAGCACAACCCCCCTCCCCTGCCCTCTGTGTGCTGGGTGTTGAGCCAGATGCCCTGGTAACAGAAACAACCCTCAGCCACAGCAGCTTCACACAAAGACTCTCCAAACCCATTTATTCTGCCTTGCAGACAAATCCTGGCCAAAGCTGGGCCCTCTTAGCCAACCTGTCTGCTGGGGATGGCACAAGGACAGGCACATCCCCTCGCGCTTCCCCCTCTCAGGGAGCTTCCTTTGCCAGTCACGGCTCCAGGTTCCTGGGGTGCAGCCACCCTTTCGTGTAATTAAGCTCGAGTCGCAGAGCTCCCATTAATTACCCAGTCTCCTGCCTCTTGGCTTCTTGTCTGGGAGACTTGGGTCTTGGTGTCTTGTCTGGGTTTTTAGGGAAAGGGTGCTCTGTGCTGATCCTTCCTCCTCCTAGTCACCTCCCTGCAGGGTGAGCAGGAACATGGTCAGTGGCTATTTCCTTGCTGGCAGAGACATGGCCAGTAAGTAGAGACCTCTCTGTCCCTCTTGTGGCACCCTGGGCACAGGGACATCGTGGGCACCACTGTCCCTCTCACCAAATCCCCTCCCTGCTTCCTCCGCTGCCCGCACTTTCCCCTACCCTGCCCACCTCCTCCTGCCAAGATTTGTGTCCTTGGAGCTGCATTTCCCTTCTCCTCGCACGAAGGGTGCTCAGAGCTTGGGGAGGGATCCTTTGGAGTCCAACATCCATCTCCACCATCCCTGCGTGCTCCTGGTGGCTCCAACAAATCAGGGGTGTCCCAAGTTTGATTTTTCCTTCTTATTTTGGTTCAATCCTGACAAACTGGCTGTACATGTCTGGTACTGGCTCCTTGCACGGGGCCACCTCTGGGCAGGGTGAGTGGCCAAACACATCAACACTCCTCATCCTCCTCAAGTCCATCCCAAACCCACCAGAGATGTCCAGATGAGCTGGATCATGGGCGTGCTGGTTCCTAGGACTCACAGCTACCTGAGTTTTAGCTATCAAGGGATTTTCTTGCCAAAAAAAAAAAAAAAAAAAATCCCACACGGGGGCCCTTTGGCCACGCTTTGTTTCAGAAGCTGAAGGGAGGTCTATGCCCTGTTGCTCCCTTTCAGGCATTATTTTTCCCCTCCTCCTCCTGAATTATCCCCTCGGGCTGTGCTGGTGGGGAAGCACCAAAGCTGGTCCGTGGGGGTCCAGCTTTTGGGCAGCTGCAGCAGCCCCTCCTCTGCTCCCCCCGATCGGGACCTCGCTCTTGGCCAGCAGCGAGAGCTCCGGGCTCTTCAGAATCGCTGTCGCCGGCTTCGAGTGGAATGTAAGAAATGTGTCATTAAGGAAATGAGTTTGTCGCAGCAGCAGATGGCCCATTTCACTGTCTCGAAAGGTTTAGGAGGAGCCCCGTGCAGGGGGTAATTAACACAGCCCTGCTAACTCAGCTTCTCCGGCTCGTGTGTACGGGGAGCTTGGAGTCAGCTCAGCTCCACGTGCTCAGGGAAAAGGACATTTTGGATCCAGTTTCCTAATCCAGCCCCTGCGGACCCTGACAGGGAGGTGACTGAATAGGTCACCCATTCCCTGCTTCGCCTCATGTTGTATCCAAAGTCCTTGGGTTCTGCAGCAAAAAAAGAAAAAAAAAAAAAAAA